>NW_028297115.1:2640830-2921968 GCF_055798465.1 Pogonomyrmex barbatus | reverse complement strand
TTTCTAAGTACGTGACGCTTGGACGGTATTTATTTATTTAACAATCGTACGTTATTATAATTGCCCGGAACTCTTTAGAAAATGCTTCTGCATGTTGAGAACTATACGAAAAGTATAATTTTTAAGCCAGCACTCCGAAATAGCGGCCAGCGTCTCACACCTTTCTGTCTAAGTACGTGACGCTCGGACAGTATTTATTTATTTAACAATTGTACGTTATTATAATTGCCCGGAACTCTTTAGAAAATGCTTCTTCATGTTGAGAACTATACGAAAAGTATAATTTTTAAGCCAGAATTCCGAGTTGTTTGTTTGTAGTTTAGCTCGATCTGTTATTACATTAATAATTACTTTTTATTTATGTTTAAATAATTTTTTTGCTTTAATTTGACAGACTTCTTTATAGAACTCTTGTAGAACTATAAATCTTTCAAAATCTTGCATCGGCGGACATCGGAACTTATTTAAGACAAAGTGAGACGCGGCGTGAACCTGGCGTCTCACTTTGTCCGAACCGATTTTTTCGTTTTAATGAGCAGAACTATTTGTTTAATTTATCAGGAACTCTAGAACTATTCGAAAGGAAGTCAGAACTCTCAATAATTTGTGAGTTTCCGCGAAATGAGACGCCAACTTCACACACACCTCTGTGATTGCATTATGCGTTTCCACATTATAAGCATTATAAGCAATTCTAACTGTATTATTCATATGTAGGTGTAAAAAAAAACAGAATGATGCGAACAATAAATGCAAATGGCATTAACGCAATTGGTCAAAACATCGTAAAGTTTTCGTGCTCCAACGCTCTATTTAACGAATATGTATTAACGTCATCATTATAAGCCACTAATATAATAGAACTAGTTTAATATTTTTTGAATGACGATATTAGGGGTTAGAGAAATAAACAATAAATGCGAGCAGTATTAACGTAAATAGTGGTGGCGATTTGTCGATTCGCCATGTGTGGAATTCCACACATGAAAAATTCTGATGTGTGGAGTTCCCCACACACACCACACAAAAGTCGCCGCCCTTGCATGAATGTACATGCGTACGTATGAATGTACGTACATATGAATGTACGTACGTATGAATGTACGTACGTATAAATGTGTGTACGTATGTATGTATGTATGTATGTATGTATGTACGCAGAGACAACGACTTGTCGATTCGTCATGTAGGGAATTTCACACATGAAAAATTCTGATGTGTGGAGTTCTTCACACACACCACACAAAAGTCGCCGCTCTTGAACATAAACATCTAAAATATTAAAAAGTTCCCTCATCTTTATTAACGAAAATATATTAAATGTATCTTTATAAACAACTTATTCCAACAAAATAAGGTATGGAAAAAACAATGTTTTTGAATGACATCAATAATCGATATCGGTAACAAAGAAATAAGCAAAAAATACAAATGGCGCGTTATTTGGGAGTATCGAAGTCTTTTTCATGTCGAGATACTATTTCTATTGAGAAGCGTGACTTTGAGTTTCAAAATGACGCTGTCAAACGATGCCGATCTCATTTGTCACTGAACGCCGCCGATCTTAAAATGCTACTCTTATTAGAAACGCTGCCATCTGCATTGTACGACACCGCCGCCTCTATGACGCCGATTTCCTCTGTCGGACGTCAGGCTCTCTCTCTCTCTCTCTCTCTCTCTCTCTCTCTCTCTCTCTCTCTCTCTCGATGTGAAGACGTGTGTCACATCGCTCCGTCAAAATAGTGAGTTTTCATGCGTAAATAGTGGGAAAAGACGTAAAATAAATATTTCGAGTTATGTCGCCGTAGATCGAGGATGGATATGAAAGTTATCTAGCCGGGATACGGCGATCTGTGGATGTGAGCAGTGAATTTATTATTTGAGACATTGAAGTCTCACAAGACAGTAGACATTATACGTGGACACAATAGTGCTGACGTGTGAAAGTGGGTCACAGGTGACTGATCGCTTACGCTGATACTAGCGGTTTTGGCCGGTAATTATCAGCATGGACGACGAATATGCAGAGTATCGATGCTCGGCATGTAGGAAGGCAATTAAGAGCAGAGTCGTTAAATGTAAAAATTGCCCAAAGCTTTTTTACCATCCAGGATGTGTAAATAAGCATAAAATTATCGACAGAAATCAAGAGTACGTGCCGTGTAAAGGCCCATTTGAGGAATTTTTAACTGATAGTGAGAAAGCTCCGGCACCGGCAGGGAGAGATAGGACATCATCTACAGGATCTACAGGATCTACAGGAGTGTTCACAACATCGAGCAGTGGAAATAAAGGGTCAAGCATTGATATAAAAATAGACTGGATTATAAGAACTGTGAAAGAAATAAAAGATGAAGCGATGCGTAAAAATGAAATTAAAATAATGATTAAAGAAGTAATTCAAGAAGAATTAGGAAGTGTTAAACAAGAGATGGAAAACTTGAAGAAAATAATACAGGGAAATAATACAGGGAATAGAGTATGGATCGAAGGGAGGAACGCAAAGAAGCTACTGTGAAGCGGTTAAAGAAAAGAAGAAAGAGAGTCTTATAATTGTTAAACCGAAATTGCAACAGGAAAGTGAAGACACGAAAAAAGTGATAAAAGAGAAGGTAGATATAAAGAATATGGCAATGGGAGTAACAAAATTAAAAAAAGGAAGCAAAGGAGTAGTAATCATGGGATGTGAAACTGGAGAGGAGGTAAAAAAGTTGAAAGAGACAGTTCAAGCTAAACTGGGAGAGAATTACAAAGTGACGGAGTCTAAATCGAAACCAAAAATAAAAATTATTAATATAAATTTAGAAGAAATGAACTTAGATGATAATGAGCTTATAAATACGATAAAGAAGCAGAATAAAATAGATACAGTAAATATGCGAATTGTGAAGAGAATGGTCAAAGTAAAGAATAACGATCAAAGAAGAGGAAATGAAGAAGGATCAATAATAATGGAAGTAGATGAAGAGACACACGAGATGATATTGCAGAAAACAAAACTAAATGTAGGATGGAAGAAGTGTCCTGCATTTAATCACATCAGTGTCAAAAGATGTTTTAAGTGCTGGGAATATTTTCATATTGCCGAAAATTGTAAGAGAGAAGAAACATGCTGCAAATGCGCGGGGAATCATAACTCGCGTGTCTGTACAGCGACAGAGAAGAAATGTGTGAACTGTATGTTCAAAAATCGAACATACAATTTGAAGATAAATGATGATCATGAAGCTATCAACCGAGAATGTCCGACTTTTAAGAGGGCGTTACAGGAAGAGAAGAGGAGAGCAGGCTGGGAGGAGAAGTAGCAACTACAGAAGAAAAAAGAAATTATACTGTATACAAATGCGCAGAGTTTGATAGCGCATAAGGATGAGATTCAACATCAGATTATGAAGAAAATAAATCCTGCGTTCTTAGCATTATCGGAGACCAGATTGACCGAGGATATTGAAGACAGTGAAGTGAACATTTCTGGTTATAATATGATTAGATGTAATGCTGAGAATAGAAATACAGGAGGCGTTGTTCTATATGTAAGGAATGATATTATTTACGAGACGGTGTTAGTACAAAAATTAGAATCGAATTGTTAGTGTGTCGCGGTAGAAGTGAAAGATAAATTATATAAAGGAGTGATAATGGTAATATATCACTCACCAAGCGCATCGCACGGGGATTTCATGAGATTTTTCGAGGATACAGTAGAGGAGTTAGTAATAAAGGGTGAATGCATGGTAATAGGAGATTTTAATATAGATCTTATGACGGACTCATTTTATGCGAAGAAATTGCAAACGGCAATGTTAAGCTTGGGTATGAAACAGTATGTTAACGAACCGACGAGAATCACGAAAGATAGTCAAACAATTATAGATCTAATCTTCGCTAATAGTAATAAAAGAGTGTAAGTAATTCATGAACCCAAAATTACGGACCACGCGTGGCTGGAAGTTGAGTTGAGTGTGAATAAAATTGAAAGTAAATATAGAGAATTTAGCGCTAGGAATTACAAAGAGTTTGATGAAGGTGAATTTGTTATGTTAGTAAAAAATAAATTACAGGAAAGCCAGGGATGGCAGTGTGTATGTATGGGTGTGAGTGAGAGAGCAGAAAAATTTGTCAATAGTATAGTAAATGCGTTAGATGTAATGGCACCGAAGAGGAAAATTAGAATTCCGAAAGTATGGGAAGGGAAAAAATGGTTCTCAGATGTAATAAGAGAGGCTGCGGATAAAAGGGATGAGGCATTTAGGCAAGCAGTGTACGCCGAGACAGAACAAAGCTGGTTGCAATTTAAAGTTAATAGGAATGCAGTAGTAAAACTAATCAGGACAAAAAGAAAGAATATTATGAAAATATGATAGATTTTAATAAGGAAAATCCTGCGACTATGTGGAAAACTTTAAAAGAAATTATTAGAGGCGAGCCAGTATGTGCAAAAGATATAGATTTTAAAATATTAGATAACATAGATTATAATACAATAGGGTGCAATATAGCGGATAAATTTAACTTATATTATATACAGAGTATTAATAGTATAATAAAATCTATAATAGAGGATCAGTCTACAGGCGCAGATAAAAGAATTATCTATGCTATAGAAAATATGGAAACTATGGAAAATTTTTAGGGAATCACGGTAGAGCATTTAGAGAAAATTATTAAAGGACTGCCAAATAAGAAAGGCACGGAAGAGAATAACTAGTAATATATTAAAAGCAACGTTTTGCGTAATAAAAGAGGAATTTGTTGATATAATAAATAACTCCTTGAGAGATGGTTGCTGTCCAGAAAGTTGGAAAACGTCTACAATAATACCGATTCCAAAAGTAGATAAAGCCAAGAAGGCGAGTGAATTTATGTGCCTATTAATGTGTTACCTATATTTGAGAAAGTGTTAGAATTGGTAGTAAAAGAGCAAATTGAAAGGTATTTGAAAAATAATAGTATTATAATTGAACATCAATCGGGCTTTAGAAAACACTATTCATGTGAAACAGCGATTCAGACTATTGTTGACGAATGGAAACTGATAGTCAGTGAAAGGAGAATGATAGGGGTAATTTTCATGGATCTGAAGCGAGCGTTTGAAACGATAGATAGGGAAAGATTATTAGGGAAATTATATCAATATGGAATCAGAGGAAAAGTCCTTGAATGGTTAAACTCATATCTAAAGAATAGAACACAGCAGGTGCGATTTAATAATAAATGATCGAAATTAATGGCAACGGAATATGGAGTTCCACAGGGATCTGTATTGGGACCTTTGTTATTTATACTTTATATAAACGATATAATCAAAGTCTATCCAGAAGAATGTAAGATAAAAATGTTTGCGGATGATACTTTAATATATGTGGAGGGAGAAAGTAGCACAGAATTAGAAAGAAAAATGAATACGGTGTTTGTTATAGTAGAAAAGTGGATGAATATAAATAAATTAAAAATAAATGCAGGGAAAACGAAATACATGATAGTTAGAAGTATAAGAAAAGAGCTAAGAGGTAATATTATGTTGAAATGCTTGGATGGAACTGAGATAGAGCGTGTGGAAACGATGAAGTATCTAGGTATAATTATTGACGATAGACTTCGATTCAACGACCACTGTGATTATATGCTAAAGAAGATAGGGAAAAAAACGAGTTTTCTCAATAGAATAGGTAGTTCCATATCGGCTTACACCAGATGCACGGTATATAAGACAATCATAGCTCCTCATTTTGAGTATTGTGCGACGTTGTTGATTGACATGGGTGAAACGCAGTTAAGCAAATTGCAAAAAGCGCAAAACCGAGCTATGAGAGTCATACTGCAGTGTAATAAATATACCAAGGTGGAACATATGCTGCAAACGCTGCAGTTTATGTCCATAAGACAGAGGCTATATTATAATGTGTGTACGTTTATCTTTAAGGTTGTGAATAACATGCTACCGGAACAATTAAAAGATCAATTAGAGCTAGTGGGGAGTAAAAATGATAGACAAACGCGACAAACCGGAGATATTATAATAAGATTTCGTAGAACAAGGAGTGCACAAAAAAGTATGTTCTACGAAGGAGTAAAAATGTACAACGCGTTGCCAGCCACAATGAAAAGATGTGAAAAACTAGAAATGTTTAAGTGAATGCTAAAAGAGCATATATTAAGTATAATTTAAGTGTGTATCATGTATTTGCAAAATAGCTGAGAAAGCTAAATAAAGTCTAATCAATCAATCTCTCTCTCTCTCTCTCTCTCTCTCTCTCTCTCTCTCTCTCTCTCTGAGAGAGAGAAAGAGAGTGTGTGTGTGTGTGTGTGTGTGTGTGTGTGTGTGTGTGTGTGTGTGTGTGTGTGTGTATTGCCCGTGCATAATTCTCTCTTGTATTTTTTGCTTATTTATTTTACGATCTAATGATCCCCATTGCGCGTTCGAGATCGATTCCTCCGATTCGTTTCTAATCGGGACTCACCGTCGCGATCAAGGGCGATCTCGTCGAGAGGCGTCTCTTCGTCGATCTCGACAGCGGCTCGTCGTCGTTGTCGATCTCGTGTTTCCTCTTAGCGCCGACGAATGCGATCGGGTCGATTCCCTCGGTCGACTCGTCTCGCGTGGTATTCTCGGCGATTCGTTTCAACGGCTAAACGATCGGTTTGAGTCGCCTTTCCAGTGCGATCTCCTCTTCTATCTCACCAGTCTTTAACTCTCTGTACTTTTTACGTATAGAGTTCTGAGTCTTCACGATCTCTCGCGCCGTTTTTTCTCGCCAAGGGACGTCCGTACCAGTCGACATCCATACTCGCAATAGCGTCGATGTCCATTCTCATCGCACAACTGATCGCTCTACACCACGGCGATAAATCGTTAAATCCTCGTCTGTATCTATCGTTTCCTTAACGCGTTGTCCTTATCGATGACTACGAAACCGTATTTGCGTTTACAACACACGCAACACAAGGCGTAAAAATCCTCGTACGACATATCCGTGTTCACGTGCTCGTTGTAAACATGCTTTAGGTTAGTGTCATCCTGCTTAAACAGAATCAAGAGATTCGCGTTGTCGCGTATCAGGTGTTTCGGAATTTTAACGTATGTCTGACAAAGATAGAAACAATCGATGTTCGAGTGTCGACCCATGCCATCGAGTGGCGAAATATTCCCTGATCGCGTTCTGCTTGTCACAGGCCACGTCGTCGAACACGAATATCGAATCGGGATTCGCGCCACGCTCAGTGGCACGACGTCGCTATTGTTCAAGAACGCGCGATAGCCGATCTCGTCCATCGATTCGAACAGCTCCGCCAGGTATCGATACTTCAGTTGTTGCAGGGATTTCGAATAGACGTTCTCGAAGCGCTGTGACTTTCGAGTATGCTTATCAACACGTTCGTTTTACCGCAGTTGGAGGCCGCAAATGATGCAACGTATCATGTTCGATAGTAGAGAGCCGTGTCTGCGCGTCCTCCCGACTGCGTCGCCCGAGATTCGTCGAGCCTTACGATCGAGATTGGGCACTCTTATAGCCGGCAGCCGTCGAACAAATCGCATTTACGCGCGCGCGCTCGCTTCGAGGAGACGCAACCATAATCGCTCCACTTATACTCGATGACGATTCGATCGCGCACAGTGATCGATATGTTTCCTCTATTGAAGGATAAATGCGATATTCTCAATCTATCCGCCGAACAGTGCGACTTATCCCGAGGATCGTTCTCGTGCGCGATTTCGACAGATACGTGGAACTACTGTGGAACAGACTACCCGATCATCTGAGAGCGGACCAAGGTGCAACGTTGTCACGTATATCTGGAGCATTATAATCTGTGGCAATAATCGCACATAGATGGTCCTCTTATCAAGAATTGTAACGAATGCTTAGCGGCGCGGGATTACTCGATATGGCGATAAATACGCTTCCCTTCGAACTATTATACATATTCCCAGGTATTAATTTTGCGGAACCAGCACCCATCTCGCGAAGCGATTGGCGCGCGGCGATCGAGGTGTAAACTCGTTGGACGCGGCGTGCCGCGAGCACGACATCGCCTATTCGCGAAATAAGGAATTCGCCGATCGCCACGTCGCCGATCGAGCTTTTGCCGAGAAGGCGCGCGAACATATAACGGCCGGAGATTCCACCTTCGGCGAGAGAGCCGCCGCGACCGCCGTATGGGCTGCTATGAAAGCAAAAACAAAGGCATGAGTTTGAGAAAGAAGAAGAGGAAAACGACAATGATGAAAAGGAGGATACTTTCGACGGCGAAACACGGAGGTTTATTGCCCATTTTTCCGATACTAGGCGCGCTCGGTTTTCTTCGGATCGGTGGCGCTGCGGGCGTCGCGAAGACGGTGAACGCCGGTAAGGCCGCTCGGCGTCAACTGGAGGAGTTGCAACGTCACAATCGGGCGATGGATGGTCACGGATTGCACCTAGCGTCTTACAAACGTGGTAGCGGTGTGACGAGAAGAACGAAAAAAAAAATCGTGGAAGAAAACGTTAAGATCGCTCGAGTTACCACTCTCCGGTATTACGACGAACGAACAGCTAAACCGCTCGGCACGTCGTCTACGTACTCTTCTCCTCTGAAGAGAGGAGTGTTTATGCGTGACGCGTCACCGTCGAAGGCGCGACGCAACGAGAGCGGCATCGTGAATCTCGACGACTCGACGGGTTCGGGTATTTACTGGGTCGCCTATGCGAAGAGATGAAACGACGCGATTTACTTCGACGGTTTCGGCAATCTTCGACCGCCGAGAGAACTCGAGAGATATCTCGACGGCGACGTAAATATAACGTACAATCGCGAATCATATCAGACGTATGATCAGAGCATCTGCGGTCAGTTGTGCCTGCGATTTCTCTCGAAGATCGATTGCGATGTCGCTGAGCTTTTCGTTCGGTAAGAGTAGCGTCCTCACGGCGTGCAATTTTTCCGCCTTAGATCTGAGCGACGACGATTACGACTTAGGACTCACGAATTTCGAGACGTACAACATTATACCAAACGTCGATTCCACAAATAATAAATTCTATTACGACGATAAAACGATCGTGATTCCCGAGGGTATAAGTTGAGCGCGATAGACAGATATCTGAACGCCGCTATCTCTAAAAAGTGAAGGACGAAAGCAAGAGGATGATGACGAGAGTGACGACATCGTCGACGACGAGAGCGACGAGGACGAGAGGGGCGCGCGGCCTCTGATCATTCGCGCCAACGGGAACACCATGAGAAGCGAGATCAGGTGCGAGCATCGAATCGATTTCACGAAACCGAATAACATCGGTTCGCTTTTGGGATTCTCATCATCGCGCGTGCTATGACCGAACAAATGGCACACATCCGACGGACCCATGAATATCATGGGCGTGAATATCATTCGGGTGGAGTGCAATATCACCGCGGGTGCGTACAGCAATGACGAACTGGTTCACACAATACACGAGTTTTCCCCGAACGTTCCTCCGGAATATAAACTGTCGAACGCCCCGATATCGATCATTTATTTTCCGATTATCGCGCGAAACGTCACCGATATCACGCTTCGTCGTGAATCACGGGCGACGGATCGACTTTCGCGGAGAGGAGATAACGGCACGACTTCACGTGCGACGACGAAGGCATTAGAGAGAAATGCACGAGAGCGAAAGATGCTCGTTCTAAACAAGTGGTATGCAAGAGGAGGAGATACCACATCTGCGATCCTATCGCGAAACGACGCAACGAGGAAGGTGCATGAGGGAAGGGCGAATGAGTTGAACGCCGCGAACATCGCGTTCTTAAGATCTTTAGGTTTCGTCGTGAAGAATCGACATGGCGAGCGACATTTTAAGTATCGGAGGTGCCCCGATCTTTGACGATCCTATCATGAAAATAGAAACCCACACTTACAATCCGTATGCTAACACTACGTTCGGATACAGCGATGAAATACGAATACCTATACAACAGCAGGTTTGTATACGTTGCCGTGCGAAAGTTTTCTGTACATCGAAGGAAAGTTCGTGACGAGAGAGAGCGCGAAGGAAGGCACGGCGAAGGAAGTTACGAGAGCGAAGCTAGTCAACAAACTGCATCGCGTTTATGTTCGACGAGATTCGATACGAGCTCAATGGCGTGGAGATCGATAAGAGCAGAAACGTCGGGATAACAACCTTGATAAAAAACTACACATCATTGAGTTACGAGAGAGATAGAGCTTTACAGAACACCGGATGGGAAATATCGCCTATAGCGTTGGACGATTTCAACTTTTGCGTGCCTCTCAACGTACTCCTCGGTTTCTGCGAGGATTACAAGCACATAGTGATAAACGCGCGACACGAACTCATTCTGATACGCGCTCACAATGATAACAATTGCGTCGTGGCGCATCCGGATCAGAGACCAAAGATCATGTTGTTGAGAATACAGTAGCGAATGCCGCACGTGATACTGAATGACGTCAAGAAACTATTGCTTCTGCGAACGTTGGACAGTGGACGATATTTGAGCATGGGCTTTCGTTCATGGGATCTGTACGAATTTCCGCTGTTGCAAAGTACGACCAAGCATTCGTGGGCGGTAAAAGCGGCGACGCAATTGGAGAAATCGCAATACGTGATCTTCACGCTACAGACCGAAAGGAAAAACCGTCGGAAGACGTTTCTAAATTCGACGATTGCAAGCTGACTAATGTAAAACTTTATTTGAATTCCGAGTTCTATCCCTACGACGATATCAATCTAGATTTCGAGCGTAACAAGTTCGCAGTGCTGTATGATATGTATCTGAAATTTCGAAAGGTGGGTGCGAGATCTGCAAATCGTTCATGACTGTCACTAGATTTCTGCAATACGGTCCGTTCGTGGTCATTAATTGCTCCCGCCAGAACGAATTAATTAAGAGCGCCACCGTCAACGTTCGCGTAGAATTCAAATGCAAAGAGAACGTTCCGGCTAACACAACGGCTTATTGTCTCATCATTCACGATAGAGTTATAACCCGCTGTCGAACGTCGTACGTAAAGTCACGTAAAAAAACAGGAAACCGTGGTTTTCCCTACGTGATATTGATAACAAACGTATAAGGAAGAAGAGTGGAGCGTGAAAAAAAACAGGAAACCGCGGGTTTTCCTATGCGATAGCGATAACGAACGTATAAAAAAGAGCGGAGCGCAAAGATGTTGAATTTCCCCGTCTCGCGACGATGTCGAATGTACCGATCTTCGTCGATCTGCAAGGTTTTACTATTCGGGAGAAATTTATGGTTAAAGATGTGGCGATATTAAGAAATGGAAAAGAACTGACTCATTGAATGTTTCGAGAAGCGATATCCTGAAATCTTCTTACAAAGGCGGAGAAATCTAAAGCGTGCTGGATAACCTCCTCAATCATCAGTCTGCAGTGGAGCGACGGCGACGTCGCCTATAAACTCTCGAAGCCCGTGATTCGAAGCGGCGTGTGCGACCGCGAGTCGCGCCTAGACGAGTGTACGTCAAAGGTTTGGAGAAGAAGAAATGGTTGGAGGAGATTCTCGGCGACGATGTCATCGCGGACCACGACGTGATCATCGAGACTATCAACGCGGATTTCGAGGATATAGGGCGCCTAAACATCCTGGACGACGTTTGTGCCTTCCACTGTGAGCGTCACGCGAAGAATTGCGCCATGAAGAACGTGTGCAAACTGTACGACTGGTGATCAAAACGACAGGAATGTATCATCGAATGTATCAAAACGACAGAAATGTATCATGTAATGTCGCGTTAATGATTTATATCATATTATATCATATAGCAGATTGTTTTCAATTATTGTATTATATATTAGATTGTTTTAAACTATTATATATCAGATTTATTGCTTATATTACAATCAGATTCTTTTATCGCTCGCAGCACTTATATACATGCTTGGGGAAATACAAATAAAAAAAACATTTTTTACAATATATATCTCACTTTATTTCATCTCAATCTTACATCCCAAAGAACAGAGCAACGAGTTCGCAATCGATAATGTCGTTACGATCGAAGGCATCGCTATCGCGTATGACTCTTGAGATATTCTCCGTATCTTTAGCGGTGGATGCGATATCCTTGAAACGCGCCAATTTCGCATCGATCTTTCCTAATTTTGGTCAATGAGATAATGAGTCAGTTGACGCAATGCTCGAGCTCGAACATGTTATTTACCGTTTCCTTCGATATGGCCAAGCGAGTCGCGGGCATTTTCAGGCGTAATATCGTCAGGTTGTTGATTCTTCCGAAACGCACGGTCATATTCTCAATATGCAACGGGGCCGTGAATGCCGGACGGTTCTTCGTTGGTACTCTGCAGATACTTCGAGAGAACGTGTCGTTGCTCGAGAACGAGAACGTTGCCTCCATGTATCGGGCGACATCGAGACTTCCTTGCCATGACTATCTCCCAGAATAATATTTACGCGCGAAGAACGTTCAAGAGTGACACATACGTTGAGAAACTTGTACTAAGACTAAGACTCCCGTCTTAGTCAAGGGATATTTTCGTTCTAGAACTCTAACTGGATTATTCATACAATCGGCGTTGTTATAACTCGACGCGATCGGCCTATTATCGTCGAGCGTCCTCTTCCTCCTCCTCGCGTCATTGCTCTCGTCGACTCGATGCGTCTCGGAATCCTGCGAGTGCTCGATATCGTACATCTTTATGATCGGAGAAATTGCGCGATATTGTTAGTAAATGTTTCATATCCTTCGCTCTATACACTATACGAAAACTTCCGTGCCTCTTCCTCCTCCCTCTCCTCTTCTAAATCGTCCTCGCTCGAAAATACATTCCTTATCTAAGCGAGTCTTTTCAAAAGAGCGCGCAATTGTTCTAACAGTCTGTCCCTTGGACACACGATACCAAAAATCTCCGGGTCGAATTTACCGGCCATAGTTACACTTCTGGTAAACTCGTTGTACTTGAAGAACTGTCGTTTAACGAGAAAGTACAGATTATCATCGATATATCGAACGGCGGACGTTACGGCGGATGGAATCCCCGGAAATATCGCGTGCAATGAGTTATGTCTGACAGCTATCATCGAGCAATCGTCGATCTCGGCCACGATCTCGTCGTTGTAAATCGCGAACGTTCGTCCCGCGTTAGTATTAACTACAGCGTTGATTTTCGCGTTAGGAGGAAAATTCATATCCTTCAGATTCCTCGGCCAACCCGATACCAGTTCGAAACTCGGATATTCTGCCATGTAAACCGCATCGTCTACGAACAATACGAATTGGCCCGAGAATCGTCGATACGCGCCCGCCATAAAATTATCGGGAAGGAAACCGCCCGATTGCGCCCTATCGGATAATATGCAAGTTATCTCTTTAATCTTCGCGAGGCTCTTCCTCATCCTACCCGAGAGATTACTCTGGATCCGCGGGGATTTGGATCGCATTAGCTCCACATTATCGACCAGCTGCACCGCCTGTGAGCTCAATCTATAGGGGTAGGGGCAAGCGTGTCTATTGGATCATCTGCGGATTCTTTGTCGGGCGAGCAACTTTCTGGTTCGGGTAGCGACGTGGCTTTCCTTTTCCTCTTAGTCTTAGAGCTACTGCTAGTTGTAGACATAGCATCGTCATCGTCTGGTCTAACGAATCAACTCTCCTCGCCCAATGCCCAAGAAGGATCTGCGCTAGTCGGAGCGGGCCTCCTGGAGGGCTTGTAGTTGGGACCCCTCGGTCTACCTCTTTGTTTGGGGGGAGCTAGTGCCCTCAAATCGGAGGCACTCAGTTCCATCTCCGGAACACTCTTATCACCGACCGTCGGTGACATAACGATGTCGTCCACCGGAGCATCCTTTCGAGAAGAGGAAGATATATCCGGTCGCAACTTCTCGACTTTCACCGTAACCTCTTCGCAGCTAATTACTCGAGGTTTACTCGAGTTCCCTTCTTTGTCCATGTTCGCTCGTTTCCTTTTGAGTAACACCAGTCATCACTGAGGTAGATCCATCCTAGTTTATATTAATAGCACTCCATATTGCCTGTAGTAGAAAAGCGGTTCGCCCATCATGGGAGCCACACCGCGGTGCAGCCATTTCCCGCTGTAAAGAAGTCTTTAGTTAAGAGTACAGAAGCCGAGAAGCGGTTTATCAGGCGGCCCACCCTATCCGTACAAAATGACTCTAACCAGAAAGGTTACGGGATAGGCCCGCGCCATAAATGATGCTAAGGTTTTACGTCACCCCTACTACACGGGCCCGTACCCATCCGAAGGGCGGACACCCGTGCCCCGGGCTAAACGGTACTGCAATTTGCCCTACGCAGCTCCGGGTATGGGAGAATACTGGCCACACACACGCCCCCTTCAACCCTGGCATAGGCTCCAGCCACTGGGAGGGGAGCGGCCATCATGACATGGGGGTTCACGGGATCTTTGCCTGCAGTCTCCCTAAGGAGGCTACAGGACTTACGATTACCCTTATTACTATCCCAGAGGTCACAACGCCAGCCTCCACCTCCCAGCCCGGTTGGGGGGCTACTACTCCTCCCTTGGTTAGTCTGCCAGGAATATCCAAGGCCCCTCCACCATGTCCCACACGTACCAAAACCCATTCTCTCTTTCTCCCGTGCACACCAGCTCGGGTACTCCGGGTTCGCGAAGCCCGTACTTTTTTTTTTAACGTGGGGAAATGCCTTTACGCACTAGCCCCCCCGGACTTATAGCTGTCCAGGGGGAGTGTGGGACTCAGGGGAGACTTGACCTCCCCCACTACCCACTAAAACCCCACGGGTGCCCTCTCTGGCGCTATTGTGGGGCGGCCGAGGAACTCTAGCGGAACACTTCTCGACCACCCCGCGCCATGGCCTTTGTGGCCCCCTCCTGTCTTCCCCCTGGGGGGGAAAACAGGGCCTCCTTGGAAGCCCTTCTCTCCCATTAGCGGGACAGGGGGCACCGCCCGTCCCGCTCTACTTCCCGGTGGTGCGGGGGGGAGGCTTTAATAGTCCCCCGCGCCGCACCGAACATGTCCAGGACTTTTGGTCCCGGACTGGCACCTGCCCTGCGCCGGCCCGCACCACCACCTGCTGCTCTCTCGCAGTGGGGGGTACCCTTGATGGGTCAATACAGCCCACTCCCGTAAACTGGAGTGGGCTCCAACCAACCCCACCGCAGCGGCCTCCCGTGTTGGGGGTATTTCTGGGAGGGGCAGATCTGCCCCTCCCAGACCCCCCCTTCCCGGGGCCTAATGGCCCGTTGCCCACCCCTCGGGGCGGGAGGGCGAGAGTCCCCGCCCCCGACAGGGGCAGGCTGCCCTCCCTAATAGGGGGGGGGGGGGAACGAGTAATCGTCCCCCCCAAAATTCCCTATGGTGGCAGGGGAGGGGGGAGTCAATCACTCCCCCCTCCCCGCCCCCGTCAACTCGGCGGAGACGAACCCCCCGCCACCGAGAGGGGAACCGGACCTCGACCGGTCCTCCCCCCTCTCCCGCCTCTCAAACCCCTTCTTCGTTGGCGGTCAACCGCTCGGCCTCCTCCTTCCGCCGAAGGACCCCCTCGCAGAAGGAGGAGACCGCCTTCCATGCCTCCTCGCCGCCGACCATCTTGTCTACGACGGCCGGCAGCGAGAGGTCTTCGCCGATTACCTCGATCAGGACCCTGCGCTCCCCGCTCCACGCGGGGCACTCCGCCAGAGTGTGTTGCGCGGAGTCCCGGTCGGCCGCGCAGTGCCAGCACCGGGCCGTGCGCTCCTTCCCGATCCTCTCCAGGTACTCACCGAAACAACCGTGTCCGGTGAGCACCTGGGAGAGGCGGAACGTGAGCCCGCCATGTGCCCTGCCCAGCCACGCCGCCAGGCAGGGCCGGATGGCCGTTGTCGTCCGGACGCCGGCGGTGGAAGGGTCCCCCAGCTGGACTCTTCAGCTATTTAGGACCCTCCGCCGCTCCTCCTCGCGAATTTGGCCCATGGCTCTGGGGGTCAGTCTCGCTCCCCCCCCCTGCCGGAGCTCCCGTACTCTCCGGTACACCCCGGCATGTAGCTCCGCGAGAAGCTCGATGGGGAGGACCCCCGCCAGGACCGTAGCCGCCGCATGGGACACGGTGCGATAGGCCCTCGCCAGCCGCAGGGCGACGCGCATCAGGCGCAGGCTCCCAGCGTTGGCCGCCAGCTCGCCCGCCCACACCGATGACCCGTAAAGTGCCACCGAGTGCACCGCGCCCGCATACAGGCGCCTCACGCGGGCGCCCGGACCACCCAAGTTGGGCAGGAGGCGGGACAAGGCGTTTGCCACCGCCTCCACCCTGGGGGCCAGGAGCTTGAAGTGGCTCCCGAACCTCCAACGGCCATCCAGGGTGAGACTCAGATACTTTAAGTTGGGTCCCACCCCCACGCGGGCTGCACCCACGCGGATCCGGGCGTGTTCCGGAGGGGGGCCCCGAGACCCGTCATGAATAAACATGGCCTCGGTTTTGTTGGCCGCCACCTCCAGGCCCAGACCCGCGATATTGCGCATGGCCCCGGCAACGGCCTCATTGGCCGTCGCCAGAGTCTCCCCCCAGTCCCTGCCCCCGGCGACGAGCAGCGTATCATCCGCGTAGCAGACGACGCTCGCGCCGGGGGGGAGGGCGGTCCGGAGGACCCTGTCGTATGCGAGGTCCCACAGAAGTGGGCCCAGAACTGAGCCCTGCGGGACCCCGCACGTCACGCCCCTTACGCGCCGGAGTCCGTCCCGCGTGACGAACTCCAGCTTCCTGTCCCGGAAGTAATCCCGGACAATCGAGATTAAATATTCTGGGAGTCCATGCCATTTCATGGCCTCCCCGATCACATCCCAGGGGAGGGAGTTAAAGGCGTTGGTGATGTCTAATGACACCACCATCGCGACTCCCCCCCCGTTGACAATGGCCTCCGTGAGGGACCTGACGCGTAGGATCGCGTCAATCGTCGATCTCCCCTCACGGAAGCCAAATTGTCCGTCCGACAGATTCGGACCCTCCCGGGACAGGTGTCGGACGACGCGGCCCGCGATGATGCGCTCCAGCATCTTGCCGACGTCGTCCAGCAGGCATATTGGCCTGTAGGCGGAAGGGGCGTCCCCCGATTTGCCCTCCTTCTGGAGGAGGACCAGCTTGGCCCTCCTCCAGCGCCGGGGGAAGACTCCCCACCTGAGGCAGCTGTCAAACAGCCGCCTCACAGGAGCACCGAGCACGCTCAGGGCCCGGGACCACACCCGACCCGGAATCCCATCCGGGCCCGGGGCGGTGGGACGGTTCAGCCTTTTGGCCGCCGCCTCCATCTCATCCCCGGACACCCCCAGCCCCCCGGTAATGGGCCACCCTTCGGGTGGCGGCCTCGCGCCGCGGGGGAATCCTCGATCCCGCTTGTTGGGGAAGAGAGCCCCCACGACGCGTTCGAGGAACTGGGGACCCATCCTTTGGGTGAGTGGGGGCGCCCATGGCCTCAGACGTTTGAGGACCATTTTGTACGGGCGCCCCCATGGGTCCCCGTCCAGGGACGAGACCAATTCGTCCCAGGCCCTGGCCTTTTCCGCGCGTATGGCGCCACGCAGGGAACACAGCGCGGCCCTGTATCCCCGGTAGGTGGCGTCCACCAGTTCGGCGCTCCCCCGGCGGCGGGCTCTGACGTACTGACGTCTGGCCCGGACGGCGGACCCACGCAAGAGCGCTATGTCCGCCGTCCACCAATAGGCCGCCCGCCGCGGTTGGGGCCGAGAGCGGGGCATCGATGCGTCGCAGGCGGCCGCGACGACGTCCACCAGCCACTCGGCCTCCTCGTTGGGGTCCTCGCTGGGCTCGTGACCCAAGGCCCCCCAACCGATCGCGAACATGAATCGGTCGCGGTCCCATCTCTTGATGGCCCATCTGCGCGGCTGTGAGCCCCGGCGGCGAGCCTCGGCTCCAGTGGGGAGGGTGAGGCGGAACCGGACGTCCATCCGGATATACCGGTGGTCCGATAGGGACTCGGCCTCCACCGCCACCCTCCACCCCGAGATCATGCGCGAGGCCAGGGGGTCCGCAAAGGTCACGTCGACCACGGAACCCCCGTTCCACCTCACGCACGTCTGAACCGAGCCTGAGTTGATGATACCCAGGCCCAGGCTCGCCGCCCAGTCCTGAAGGGCCCTGCCCCTCGGGTCGGTGCGCGGGGAACCCCATAGCCCAGATTTGGCGTTGAGGTCCCCCGCCACCACCACCGGGCGGGGGAGCCGTCTTCTGACGGCCTCCCCCACCTCCCGGAGGTATCTCTCGAACTGGGCGAGGGCCACGTTGGGGGAGATGTAACACCCAACCACACAGACGGGCCCCCACTCCACGGCGACGAACCCAAGCCCCCTCTCTATAAGAGAGCAGGGGGGGGAATCGCCGCCGCCCCTCCAATGGATCGCCACGGAGCTCGCGGTGTCACCCCACCAGCATGCCCCGTTGGGACGCGGTGCGGCTCCGCGGCGATCCCCAACCCGCAATTCCACTCGGCCAGGGTGTGGACGAACAAGTCCTGGGCCCCGGGCGAGTGGTTGAGGTTGGCCTGGAGGATTCGGCTAGAGCGAGCGAATTTTATGCTGCCCCAGCCTCCTCCAGGCCGTTAACTTCCTCACCCATGTCCATCGGCTCGGGCTCCGAGATCGGGGGCCGAGACGGGGTCTCCCTCCTCGGTGTCCGCCCCGGCGGGGGGGACGCCTCCCTCTCCCCGGAGGGGGGCGGCTGGGGAGGTGTGGGGGGCCTGCTGGTCGGTCTCTCCACCCTCTCCCTTTTCGTTTTTTGTAAGGCCGCGCAGTTTGGTTTACTACCAACGCGGTGCGCGGAGTCTTTGGCCGATTTGCCGGCGTCTCGGCAGACCGCACACCGCGCTCTGGCCTCGCAGCTCGCCGCCAGATGTCCAGCTTCGCCGCACCGGTAGCAAACATCAGTGCGGTCTATGCCGCTGGGGCATTTGCTGCGGACGTGCCCCACTACCAAGCATTTATGGCATTGGAGGGGGCGCACGTCCAGCAGCTCTACTCTCGCCAGGGCCAGACCTATTCTTAGTCTGGCCTCTGACGCCGCCCTTTTGGCCACAGCCAGCGGGCACTTGACCCAGGCCGTGTAGAGGCCATTAGGGCCCCTACGTAGGGTGCCGACCTTTATTAGGGGGGCATTGACCCCCCCTATCTCGGCGATTGCCGCCCTTACTGCCTCCGGGTCGTCGGTGAGCAGGTCCCGCACCCGTACTTCGGCCGTTTTGATCGGCCTGCTCACTTTCACGCCCTCCCTGTCCGCAAGCACCCTCTCTAACTCCTCAGCGAGGGCGTCCGCCCTCGGCGCACTCTCCGGGCCAGGGATCTCCAGGATCATCGCCCCGGTAACCGCTTTTCTGGGCCGGGTCCCGGAGATCCCCAGCTTCGCGAGGTCCACTTTGTCGGTGGCCAACCGCATCACCTCCTCGTATTGTCCCTCCGGCGCGGTGATTGTCACCGCCGCCGAGCGCGGCACTCGCCTAGCCGAGGGGGGCTTCCTCTTTCCTCGCGCACCCCCCTGTCCCCCCCGGCCGAACCCGCAGGGGGGAGGGGGGGCCCTTGGACGCTCTCCGCGTCTGCGGCGTCGGGCACTGTTGTTGTTGTTGTCGCTGTTGTTGCTGCTGCTGCTGCTGCCGTTGCTGCGACTGTGGCTGCTTACGGGTAGCTTTGGCCGCCTTGCGGCCCACCACCCTAGACCAGACCATCGTCTGATCGCTCTGGGAGGGGGTGACCTCGGGCTTGTTCGCCCCCTGAGGAGCCCCTCGTGCGTGTTCGCCCCGACTCCCCCCAATGGGCAGTTGGGGTGTCGCTGATATTGCGGCCCCCTCTGGCCTCGCCCTTTTCGGGGCCTTCTTTTTCCTTTTCCCGCTCTTACGCGGGGCAGATGTCGCGCCCCTAGGCGGTGCGGGCGCTTTCACGCCACTGTTCCTCCAGCGTTTCGCCGGGAGGACGCCCAGTCTTGAGAGAATCCTGGTGATGACTACCTCCAGGACTCCCTCCAGCCCCCCGTCCGTAGACGGGTTCGCCAATTCCTCCAGGATAGTTGCCGGACCCACGCCAGCTCCCGTTTGGGGGGGGGTCTCGGGGATCAACCTTCTCTTACCCCCCAATGGGGGGCCGTATAACGGCGGGAAAGGGCCCCTAACAACCTCCATTTTAGTAATGGTTGGTCCCCTCTTCTTGGGTGGGGGGGAGGGGGGCGGCATCAGCTCCGCCTCTCCCCCCCCATCTCCTCGTCGCTCGACGGGACTTTTTCCTTCCCCCTCTTGCGGGGGAGGCCCGACACGGGGGCCGGGGGGGGCGACGCAATTGCGTTCGTTGTTTCCCCCCCCCCCCGCCCCTCCGTTCGTCATTTTCTCCGCACGGCCAATGGAGTCCCGTAGTTGGCGATTTTCGCGCTTCAGGGACTCCACCTGTTCCTTTAGACTCCACCTGTACCTTAAGTTCTTCACCTATGGCCGTGCTATCCTCCAGGGCCATCGCTCTTTGATACAGGACGGTATTGATCGCCCCGAGGCTATTGGTAGCGTCCCAAATGGCTTTCACCATTCCGCCCTGCAGGTGCTTAGAGGCGGTGGCCACCTTCACCAATTTATTGATCGCTATCTCGGCAGCGCTTTTTGTGGCTTCTGTCGCCTGCTGCTGATAGCGATCCTCCATCTCTGCTCTTTGCAATTGGGCCTCTCGCCTGCGTCTACTTTCGCATGGTAGGACGGAGTCATCCTCCACCGCCTTAAGGGCCTCTTGGGCCTCCGCCTGCTCCTTCTTTTGGCGCCTCTCGTTCCTCGCCTCCCTTGTAAGGAGGCCTTCATTGGCCGGGTCTTTTGCCGGGCGTCCTCTAGCGCGCTTGGTGACCTCACCCGGCGCCCCGGCGGGACCCCCCGCTTCACCCCCGTCACACTTGTGTAGAATGACAGCTGCTCTTTTTCGTCCTATGAGGGACGAGTGACTGCCGGTCGATTTCACCGATATGCAGTCCTCGTCCCTCTCTGACGCCACGGAAATCCGCGAGAGGCTGTCCACTCTAGCCAGAGTGGTGCCCCCGCCGCCGCTCGTGGTCGCCATCGGATCTTCCACAGAGGCGTCCATGAACTCGTTCATGGGCGCCTCATCCCTCGATGTTTGCGGAATCGCCAGAGGGGGGTCATCCCCCCCACCCCTTAACCGGAGCGTCTTCTCTTCGATGGCCACGGCGGCTCTCCCCGCCTCCACCACCACCCTAGGAGGGTGGTTGTTCTCCTCCTTATCTCCAACCCCAACGGTAGTCCGTTTCGCAACGGGGCCCGTTGGCAACCCCGTGCTTTGCCCGACGTACGATGACGACGTGGAGGGGGCCGGGACAGTACCCCCCCTGACACGCCGGACCCTGGGTGTCCGAACACCCTGGGCCGGTAATGATCGGCACTTGTTGGTCGTCATATCCATAATTATTCATTATGTGGTTTATTATTCGGGGTGACCTTCCCCTAGACCGGCGGCCTTTCTAGGCTCAGGAGCCCGGTCTGCCCCGTTTGGACTCGCCGTACCGCCAGACCCCGGCCTCGGAATATGTCCGAGCGGCTCTGACGGCACCCAGATCGCAGGCCCTGCCCTGGAATACGTCCAGGCGGTCCCGCGACCCGTCCCTCCAAGAATCGCGAGCCACGGGCCCCGCCTCGGGAATGTCCGAGCGGCCCCGCGACTCGACAATACCCCTCCCTGGGCGGAGCACCGCCCCCCCTGGCATGTGTCAAGCCGCGCCGCCGGGAACACCCAACGACGCGGCGACACGCCTGCGGGAACACCCGCGTCGTTGCGGACAGGGAGCAGACCTCCCCCTATCGGCGCCGCACCGCCGGGCGTTTGAAGTCAGGGTCGCCGCATCCCCTACCGGCCCATTGAGTGTGGCGCTCCCGAAGGAGATCCGACACTCTACTGGGGGACCGGACCCAGAGTCGGTGTGCCCTTAGACCCTGACCCCTCGCACCCGGGCTTTCCCGGGGTTGGACCCCGGTACTGCCAGCAGGTGGTCATAGGGACAGGGAGCTCCCTCACCACGTCAAGGTGGCACACCAGGAGGGAGTGCACCCAGAAGGGGTCGATAATCTCCACCAAGTGTGGAGACCCATCCATTAGTCCCCCCGCTACGTCTCGTCGTTGGGAGGTTTCCCACTGATATGTTGATGCGGAGCTCCCTAGTTCACTGTCCTAGGGAGTCCGCCCCCGCGCCACATCCGATTGTTTTATAGTGGGGTGATGCGGAACCCCCACTAGGCGGGCGCCTGTGTTGGCGTCAGGGCCAGGTCCCCCAGCTGATCCCCCGAAGGGCACGCCCTCCGACGAGAAAGGAGGGGGGCAGGACTATTGCGGAGGGGTGTGCCGCCCCGGCAACCTGCTACCAGCCGGAAAGAGTCCGACCCATCTACCGGTCAGGCCACGCCATTTGCGCCAGAGACGCTGCCACCGGGTGTGGCGAGCCATCTGGCCCCGGCCCGCTCTCCGTTTAATTCCCCCGTTCCGGCCCCTGGGCCAGAACGGACGAACCCTAGGGGGAGGCGGACCCCTGTTTTGGTGGGAGGTGACGTTCGGGATCCGGCCCTAAGTCACCCACCACCCTACCCGTGTCCCTGCCTCCGTGTTTTTATACAGGGGAAGGCAGACCCCTGTTTGGTGATGTGTGACTTCCTAGGGCCCACTCTCTGTGAGTGGGTCCGGAGTCGATCCACCGCCCCTACCCGTGTCCCTGCCTCCGAGTTTTTATACGAGGGGGAGGCAGACCCCTGTTGGCGATGTGTGACATCATGGACCCGAGAGTCCAGTGTCTATCCACCGCCCCTACCCGTGTCCCCGCCTCCGAGTTTTTATACGAGGGGGTAGGCGGGCCCCTGTAGGAGGAGACGGAGCCAAAGGAGCACCCGAGAACCGAGGACCCCTCCGAACCCGCGTCCTCCCCGCGCGCGACCGACCGACCATTTGACCCCCCATCCCTATGCCTTCCGGTTTTTTATACAGGGTGAGGGACAACCCTGTTGGCGATGTGTGGCAACGGGAAACCAGCGTACGCCGGAGGCCCGTCGCCTATCCACCGCCTCTACCCGTTTCCCCGCATCCGCGTTTTTATACGAGGGGGAATGCGGACCCCTGTTGGTGATGTGTGACAACTGCAACCCTTCACGTGGAGAGTCGGTGTCTATCCACCACCCCTACCCGTGTCCCCGCCTCCGAGTTTTTATACGAGGGGGAGGCGGACCCCTGTTGGTCGGTGTGTGGCATCATCGGTGCCTCCGAGGAGGCATCGGTGCCTATCCACCGCCCCTACCCGTGTCCCTGCTTCCGAGTTTTTATACGAGGGGGAAAGCAGACCCCTGTTTGAGGATGTCGGGCTCCAGGATGCGAGCATCCCTTCGCCTCCCATCCCCCCTTCCCGAGGCCTGGAGTGTCCACGTGGACCGACTCCAGGTGACCCGTCTCGGTGTTAATAATAACACCGAGGCGGGTATCCTACCCGGCCTCCCATTGTGGAGGTAAACTGCCCTAACGACGGGATAGCGACCGTCCCAGGCGAGTACCGGCCTAAGGCCGCCCGCCCAAGGAGTCGCATCCCGATGCCCCACCGGTAGGGGCAGGCCCTGCTTTCAGATTCGGGAGTCGAGGTGTATCCCACCGCCAACTCCCTCCTCCGTCCGCTGGCCCGTCCGGGAGAGGAGTGATCCTCTACGCCCAGGCGGACGCGCTCGCGTCCTCGCGTTGGCCCCTTCGGAGCAGACGTCAGCCAAGCCCGGTCGCGCCGACGGCTTAAGGGCATCTGCCCCCGGCCTACTCTTCCAGGCCTACACCCGGAATTTCGCACCGTGACCGCGACGCCCGTAGCGAGACCAACCGCCCGTCCAGAGCCTAGACCAACGTGCCGGTGCACGCGGTCTAACCGGAAGCCAGAGCCCCGTCAGCCGCCGAGGGGGTACCTCGGCGTTACCGACTCTCACCACGTGGAGGTGGGGTTGGCACATGGACCGGTGTCCTTCTGAGAGTCCGCGAAGCCCGTACTGTCTCCTCCGAAGAGGAGACAGCCCCTGGAGAGAATTTAGAAGGATAGGGATTAAAATTTATTTTTAATAGTTTATATTTTTATTATGAGTTGTGAATTATTATTATCATTATTATTATATGAATTATTATTATTATTATTATTATTATTATTATTTGTCTTTTGTTTATATATATTTGGTAAAAATAATAATAAGATTACATGTTTATTTATTAAGTATATATATATATATATATATATATATATATATATATATGTACATTATATAAAATTACTTTTTTTTTAAAAAAAGGTAAAAAAAGGGTGTCAAGTATAGTGGAATACTTCAAAATGTCTGATATCACTATAAAATTATCTTTTTTTAAAAAAAGATAAAAAAAGGGTGTCAAGTATAGTGGATATTGCCAACTCAAATAATTGTGTAAAATTTACATAAAAGATTTTATATCAATAATTGGCAAGTTATAGTCTTACAAACATGAAACTACCATTTAACAAGTCCATTTTAGTCAAATTATATATTTCAATCGTATAAAAGATTTGATAAACCACTGTTTTAAAAAAATAAAACTCAAGTAGTAGTTTCTTTAATTTAAAAATAATAAAAACCAAATTATATATATATCTTTCTATCCATTAAAAACTTCTTTTTCTAACCCAAGTGGTAGTAATTATTTAGCTTTAAAATATTTTTATATCACAAAATTGCTTTACTCAATTTACGTTTTTATTACAAAGAATTATAAAGTAACAGTATAAAATAAATAATAAAATTTTTTTATAAAATTAGTAACAGTATAAAATAAATAATAAAATTTTTTTATAAAATTTTATTATTTATTTTATACTGTTATTTTATAATTCTTTGTAATAAAAACGTAAATTGAATAAAGCAATTTTGTGATATAAAAATATTTTAAAGCTAAATAATTACTACTACTTGGGTTAGAAAAAGAAGTTTTTAATGGATAGAAAGATATATATATATAATTTGATTTTTATTATTTTTAAATTAAAGAAACTACTACTTGAGTTTTATTTTTTTATAACAGTGGTTTATCAAATCTTTTATACGATTGAAATATATAATTTGACTAAAATGGACTTGTAGTTTCATGTTTGTAAGACTATAACTTGCCAATTATTGATATTAAATCTTTTATGTAAATTTTACACAATTATTTGAGTTGGCAATATCCACTATACTTGACACCCTTTTTTTATTTTTTTTTAAAAAAAGATAATTTTATAGTGATATCAGACATTTTGAAGTATTCCACTATACTTGACTTTTTTTACCTTTTTTTAAAAAAAAGGTAATTTTATAATGTATATATATATATATATATATATATATATATATATATATACCTAATAAATAAACATGTAATCTTATTATTTCATATATTCTATATATATATATATATATATATATTGGAAGAAATAATAAACTTAAATAATCATCCATGCAATCCAATCAAACAATGTGTATATATACACACATATATATTGTTATTAAATAGTTTAAGATCAATATAAGTTGGAAATTATCAAATATCAATCTTTAAATTCTTTGTAAATTTTGCAATTATATATATATATATATATATATATATATATATGTAATTGTCTAATAATAAATAGTTGATTAGAAATATGATTCAAAATTATAATATATGTATAGTTCTCTAGATATGTTATTTTTTTAATTGACAAATTTCATTTTTATTCGCTTTGGAACTGATTTTTCTAGAGTGACATAATAAGAGTATGTAGATAAGATTGAATAAAAGAATAATATCTTTGTTCTCTAATAAAATGATAAATAGAACTTACCTGCAAAGTATAGACACAAACATGAGTTATACTGCTTTTCCTTTTTAATTTTAATATACGCGTATTTATTATTATATTGATACCCGAGAGGTCTAACCAAAAATACTACCGTGTTTACATCAATCAATTTTATCGACCCAGCGGATAAATCAGGCCGATAAATCAAGGTCACTGGAGGACCCAGCGAACATTGATTCGCTAGATTCTACAATAACCCTGACTTCAGTCTGATAATCCGCTGGGTCGATAAGATTAATAATGACATCTCGTGACAGACGTTGCAGCCGTCCGACAAAGGCGACGATAATGACGTTTCTTAAAGTAAAAATTTCCAAATCGGACTTTGTGTAGCAATATCTCTGCTTGTAGGGCACGTAGCAGAAAAATAAAAATACTTTTATTATGCAAGTCGGACTCAAGCTATCGATCAAGCCTACTTAGAACTTGATCAGTATAGCCGTTATTGAGATTCGATAATTTCAGATGCTCGAACCTCGACGACTCACGTAAAGTCACACGGCAGTATTCTCGGTTGACTTGACACCCGAGACACTACCGTGTCTCCTGATATTTATTTCGTAACATTGAATGGCATTAAATATAAATGTGGAAAAAATTTTAAGTTTATAATTTTAAATGTAAAAATTAAAAAAAATTTATTTTTATTAGTTAATGCTTAATTTATAAAAAAAGTGTGGTTTTTATTTTTATTTTAGATTTATCGGAGATTGACTATTAATTTAGTTTATTTTAATTGTTTAATTTATATATTTGGAAAATCAATGTTTGTTGTTAATATAATAATTTATAATATAATTGAAGATTTAAATTTGGAGAGATAAATTTTATGTTAATTAATGATTTTATTTGATATAAATTAATATTATATTATATTTATATTATAATTTATAATATAATTGAAGATTTAAATTTGGAGAGATAAATTTTATGTTAATTAATGATTTTATTTGATATAAATTAATTTTAAATGAAATTAAGGGATGTAGTAATAAAAGGATTTATTTGTAAATTTATTATAGTTAATTGAATTATTGATTTTTATAATAATAAATTAAATTATTTTATTGTAAATGAATAGAAAGTTAAAATTTCTTTATTATGTTTTCAAAACATATTCTTTTATCAAGATTATTAATTATTAATAATTTAGTATATTTAGGAAATTAAGTTGTTATTAGTTGTTATTATTTAATATAGTATCTTATAGGGAATAAATAAGAGGATTGATAATAAAGTAGATGAAGTATGTTATAGATAAAATTTGACTAATATTAATATAAGGGAATTCAATGAGTTGAGCACCAGCTCATGTAAGTAAAATGAAATTATTAATTAAAAATCAAAATAAGATTTGATTAATCGGAGAAAAACTGTTTGATGATAATTTTAATTTATGATTTATTAAAGGTAAACAGTAAAGAATAATAATTGATGAAACTAAGGCAAACACTCCTCCTAATTTATTAGGAATAGAGCGAAGAATGGCATAAGCAAATAAAAAATATCATTCTGGTTGAATATGAATAGGTGTAACTATGGGGTTAGCAGGGGTGAAATTATCAGGATCTCTAAATATATATGGTCATTGGAGAATAATTAATATAAATATAAAAGAAAAAATGTGAATCCTAGAAGATCTTTATAAGTAAAGTATATGTGAAAAGAGATTTTATAATAATCTCTATTTGTGCCAAGAGAGTTTGAGGATCCAGTTATATGAAGGAAAAATAAGTGGAGTATAATAAATAAAAGGATAATAAAAAGTAAAATAAAATGAAATGAGTAGAATCGATTTAAAGTGGCATTATTAATTGAGAAACCTCCTCAAACTCAAATTACAATAAGGTTTTCGATGTACGGAATAGTTGATATTAAATTGGTAATTACAGTTGCACCTCAAAATGATATTTGGCCCCAAGGGAGAACATATCCTAAGAAAGCTGTTGCTATAGATAGAAGAAAGATAGTTACTCCAACTATTCACGTATGATTTAATTTAAATGAGTTATAATAAAGACCTCGTCCAATATGAATATATAAGCAAATGAAAAAAATGATGCTCCGTTAATATGAATATTATGTATTAATCAACTATTATTAACATTTTGTATAATATGAATAATTCTATTGAATGCGTAGGAAGTATTGGGACAATAATGAAGGGAGAGGAAAAATCCTCTAATTAATTGAGTGATTATATATATAAGCCTAGTAAGAAACCTATATTTCAGAAGTAAGAAATATTAATAAATGTGGGTAATATTAAAAATTTTTTAAATGTGGATATTAAGTTATTCATAGATGTATGAATGTTATGATTATGTATTATATTATTTAAAAAATGTTATGTTATTTAAAAATTTATATATGTGTAGATTAAATAATAAGTATAAAAGTATTAATTTTTAATTAAAATAAATATGCAATAATTTTTATGTTATAAATTTGTAAATATTAGTGTTGATAAATTATATTTATAAATATATTTTTTTTTATAAATTATAATTTATATTTTAAATAAGAAGTGAGGTAAATTTTATTATGAAAATTTTATTAAGTTTTAATGTAATATATAAGTGTATATTACATATTAAAGTAAATCAATGAGTAAAGAGTTTAAAGAGTTATAAATGTGAAATTGAAAAGTAAATATAAAGAATAAAATATATTAATTGTTAGTAGATTAGGGTTTGTTATTATTTTAATTTTATTATTTAAATTATTTATTTATTTTTCGTATAGATTTGTTTTGTGTAGAACAAATTTTAATTATAAGTTATAAATAAAGTGAGTAATAGAAGTAAAATACATATAATGATAAAATATCATCAAGGATTTTGATACATTATTGTGATAGAGGTTAAGAAATCGGATGAGGTTGAAGGTGTGGGAGTAGAAATAATTTCTGAAGTTTGAACTGTTGACGAATTAAAATTTAGGTGTTTATTTTTTACTTTTGAAGGGATTACAGGGTCTTTAATTAGTATATTTTTTTCTATTTTTTCCAGTTTGAATTGTGTAAACTTGTGTATAACTAGTAGCAGTTTTTAAAGTTGTATGTTGAATTATAAAAATTCTAATAAATAGTATTAAGAAAATAATAAGGTTGATGAAGATAGATAAATAGATAATTAAAGGGGTGTTTGTTAATAATTGTTCATTATTAATTAAACTTGCAAAATATATAAATATAGTGAATATTCCTCTAATTAAGATGAAAAAGATAATAATAGAATATATAGATAGATATATATAGATGCTCATGTTTATAGAATAATAAAAAGACATATTATTAAAGCGTATATAATTAGTGTTAAGATTATAAATATAGGTTTACATGCGTGACGGAAAATAAATAGTAATATTGATATTAAAATTACTCATGTGATACTAAAGATAATAATAGATAATTTGTTCATAAAAAAAATTAAGCTTAATTTTTTTAGCATATAAATAATATATGGAAGTTTATTTATTTAATTGCGAGATTGAAATAAATTAAAAATGTTAAATTAAGGAGTTGAATTGATTTGAATTATAGATAATTTTTTTTGCTATGGAATTAATATTTTAAAAATACAAGAAATAGTTTATTATTAGAACATTAATTTTGGAGATTAAAAGTATATTTGAGATTAAATATTTTTTTGATAAATTGTGTTTTTAAATTTATAGTAAGTTTAATTTAAAGTGTTTAGGTGTTGGGTAAGTAAGATGATGAAGTATTGTATTTATAAATTTACTTTACTTTACTAAAAAAAAGTTTTTAATATAATTTATTTTTGTTAAAATTAAATTTAATTTAATTTATAAGTGTTATGAAAAATAATTATTAATTAATAATATTTATATATAAATAAGAGAAAAAATATTAAGATATAGTGTTACAAAATATATTTATTAAAAATATGGTAAAAAAAGCTTTAATTATATTAATTTAATATTTTCTAATTTACAAAATTAGTGTTTTTTTTAAACTATAAAGTTTTAGAATTGGTTTAAAAGAACTTTTGTTTTATTATTGATTATGAAATAGAATGATTAATTTAATTAAAATTAATAATTAGTTTAAAATATAAAGTTAGTTAAAATTAGTTTTATTATATATAAAGTTATATTTGTTTTAAACAAAATAATTGAATATAATGTATAATATAATGTATAATATAATGAATGAATTATAAAAATTATTGAGTTGAGTAGTTAATTTTGTAACAGAGCATCCGAAAGATGCTCTGTTACTAGCGCGCGCAATCCGAGGCCGCCCGAACACTCCCGATCGCGACCGACCGACACACGCGCGCCGATGAGCTGTCACGCAGCGACAACGTGACAGCTATTGTTACATTAACAAATGCTAACAAACTAAACGGTGACACGTGGCGCGGATAGGGGTATAAATACCCGACGAATTTTAAGACAAGAGACCAGTCCCATCCGCTCCTCCGACCTGTCCAACACCGACAACCATTCCGACCAGAACAGCGAGAGAAGATTCTCTCAGCGAATACCGAGCGTTCTCCATATTCCTGTTCTATCCTTTCTCGAGAATTCGGAGTGTCTCTCAGCTTTCTCGCCCTCGCAACGAATACCGAACGTTCTCGATATTCTTGCATCTCCCGTCTGGGGAAAATCGGAGGGTTCTCAGATTTTCCTCCTCCCGCCAATACCGAGAGTTCTCAGTATTGTCACTCCATCTCATCTCGAAAGTCGGAGCGTTCTCGGACTTTCCCGCGACGTCCGCCCCACGTGTCACGGCTAGCGTCAACGGTTGCCTAGCAACGCACACGCGCGGGCCCGGTTGCCTGGCAACACGCATACCGATACGAACCCGGCATCCGACGAACGAAAATCCGAGCGCACGTCTCCGCGTCCGTGCCTAGCGACAAAAAGCGCAGGGACGCACTGTTACATGGCGCCCGAACAGGGACCGTTTTAAGGAATAAATAAGAAGAAGGGGATAGTCGATGCCAGCCTGGGTACAAACTCTCTCAAAATCAGACGCCCTTCGTGTAGCACAGTCATTCGGTATCGACACAACCGCGACTCTCGAAGACCTCCGCCGCCGATTACGAACGTACGCGAACACTCATCCGCACATCATGCCTACCGTAAAAGCCGGAACATCCACCGACACCGAAACCTCCTCAGTCACCCCACCGCCTTCCGGTTTACCCTCGGCAGAAATGGGTCACGCCAAAACCATGAATCAAATCCGGAAATGGGGGTGTCACTTCGACGGCCGCGATCCTCTCTCCTTTCTGGAAAGACTTACCGAATTACAGAGACAATATAGATATTCCAACGAGACTATGCTAGAAGGGCTGCCCGAGTTACTTAAAGGCAATGCACTGTCCTGGTATCGCAATAACGAGAACGAATGGTCGGGCTGGGAAAATTTCTTAACCGATTTCCGCCGTCACTTCCTACCGCGTCGCTATCAGATAAAATTGGCACAAGAAATTCGCGACCAGAGGCAACACCCCGACGAAACATTCTCGCAGTACGTCACGCATATGCTCACATTAATGCGCCGCGCGAGAAATCACTCAACACCCGAAAAAATAGACCGACTCTACGAGAACATGAGGGCCGAGTATAAAATGTTCGTCCGGATTAACGAAAGAACCACGTTACACGATCTTATAGACCAAGCCACCGAATACGAAGAAATACAAAAAGCTCGCGTAATAGAGGATAAAGAAGGAGGAGAATGTCAACGCGTGAATACGGCCACGCCATCGCAACCAATCCCCTACGATCGCCAGAATACGTGCTGGAGATGCAAGCAACGAGGTCACGATCGTTTCTCGTGCAAACGACCTCCCGGAAATTTTGCTCGCAATGCGGCAAAGACGGGGTATTGACGAAAGAATGCCATTCCCGTCCGGGAAACGCCCCGACGGCCGGGGCTGCCAACAACACACCCCGGCCGGAAAACTCGCGGACGTAGAATATATCCCACGACCACACATCCGCGTCCGAATCGGCACGCGAAACTTCTCCGCACTCATAGACACGGGGTCCGAAATCTCAATGATAAATTCTGAGACCGCGCTCTACGCTCAAGAAATCGGTTGCGAAGTTACCCCCGCCAAAAGCCAGATCCATTTAGCCGATGGGGCACTCGCCCATATTAACGGAAAGATTACGCTACCTCTAACCACCCACCATCAATATATCAGCCACCCCTTCCAGATCCTACCGACTCTAGACAGTACGATCCTGATCGGTATAGACCTATGGGCCCGCCTCCGCTTGACACTCCCTCCCTCCGCAACCACCGGACAATATTACCCCTCCTATGCCGTCACCGCCGGTTTGGCACGCCGCACGCCCCGAGAAGAACGCGAATTAACAGACTTCCTGAATGTCGAAATGGCCAAATTCGAGGGCGTGAAAGGGCCCACCGACCGCATTACACATGTCATCCGAGTAAAACCCCCGTACCGATCAAACAGCGATATCGCCCCCGAAACCCCGCGATGCAAAAAATCATCGACGAAGAAGTGCAACAGATGGAGGATGAAGGCATCATCGAGCCCTCCTCCAGCGCGTGGAGTTCCCCCGTCGTGATCGTCCGGAAAAAGGACGGCAAGCGACGGTTTTGCATCGATTTCCGCAAGGTAAACGAAGTAACCGAGCGAGACGCGTATCCGCTGCCACACATCGCCGCTACACTAGACAAACTTCGCGGCGCGCGCTATTTGTCTACCCTCGATCTCAAACAGGGATATTGACAGGTACCCCTCGCCCCCGAAAACCGACCGGTAACCGCGTTCACAGTGCCCGGACGAGGGCTGATGCAATTCAAAGTCATGCCGTTCGGGCTACATTCTGCACCGGCCACGTTTCAATGCCTCCTCGATAGCATACTCGGTCCCGAACCGAACGTATTCGTATATCTAGACGACATCGTCGTCGCCAGCCCGTCTTTCGAATCACATCTAATACATCTCGCAGAAGTTTTCCGCCGACTGCGCGACGCCCGCCTCCGGTTAAATCCCGAGAAGTGCCATTTCTGCCTTACTGAGCTTAAATACCTCGGCCATGTAATTAACCGCCGCGGCATCCAGACCGATCCCGACAAAATAAAAGCCATCGCCCAATGGTCCGCACCTACCAATGTCAAACAGATTCGACAATTCGTGGGAGTGGCCTCGTGGTACAGAAGGTTCATACCGAACTTTTCCACCACCGCCGCCCTACTGACCACATTAACAAAAAAGGGCGTCAAATGGCAATGGGGAGCAGCGGAAGAGAAATCATTCCGCGAACTAAAAAAGGCACTCACTACCGCCCCAGTCCTCGCCTGCCCGGATTTTAATCGGCAGTTCATACTACAGACCGACGCAAGCACTCACGGACTCGGGGCGGTCTTGACACAACACCTGGAGGAGGGCGAACGCGTAGTCGCATACGCTAGTCGAACGCTCAACGGGGCCGAGCGAAATTACAGCGCGACCGAGCTCGAATGTTTAACGGTCGTGTGAGGAATCCGACATCTGCGCGGCTATCTGGAGGGCTATGAATTTACGGTGATCACCGATCACCAGGCCCTCCGATGGCTGCAACGCCTAGAGTCTCCGACGGGACGATTAGGCCGCTGGGCGCTCGAGCTCCAGCAATACACCTTCAATATCAAATATCGGAAGGGGCAGTGGAACCGCGTGGCCGACGCACTTTCCCGACAGACGCCCGTTCATTCCACTCGCCAAGAAAGCCCATGCCCTTGGTATAAGCGGCAATTCCACCGGGTGAAGGAAAGACCTGCCGATTTCCCCGAATATCGGATCGAGAACGGGAAGCTGTATCGCCATTTCCTACATTCGACCGACTTTCGCGAGGTCCCGGCCGACGAACAATGGAAGGAATGCATGCCGCGAGAAAAACGTACCGAAATACTGCGGCGGTTGCATGATGAACCGACAGCCGGCCACCTTGGTATCGCCAAAACGATCGCTCGTGCTGCGCGATTATACTACTGGCCTGGCATGTTTTCTGACACCGCCCGGTACGTTCGAAATTGCAAAAATTGCCTCGCGCATAAACCCTTGCAAAACCGACCCGCCGGCTTTTTACACACGGCCCCCGTGTCTTATCCGTGGGAACAAATAACGATCAATCTAATAGGACCGTTGCCCCGCTCGGTAAATGGACATTCGTGGCTGCTAGTGATGCAGGACCGTTTCACAAAATGGGTGGAATTACAACCACTCCGCCGTGCCACCGCCGCCGCCGTCGCGCAAGCCGTCGAAAATCGCATCATTTACCGACACGGATGTCCACGCGCCCTCCAACGGGCGACAATTTATCTCCGGCCAATTTAGAAAGATGTTAGAAACGTTTAATATTTCGCACCGCACCTCCCCCGCGTACACGCCCCAATGCAACTCGGTGGAACGAACAAACAAAACCGTCAAAACCATGATCCGCCAATATGTGTAATTGCGATCATCGTCGTTGGGACCGAAACCTTGAGACGTTGCAATTCGCCTATAACACGGCGTGGCATGAAGCCACCGGGTATAGCCCGGCGTTTTTAAATTATGGGCGAGAGATAAACAGCCCCCTCCCCGCGGATCAACGCGACATCACCGTATCGCCACCCGAGACGAATTCCGCATCCTCCGGGAAACATATGAGGTCGTCCGCGCCAACCTCGCGCAGGCATTTCAGAGGCAGGCGAAATATTACGACATGCGACACCGCGCATGGAAACCCGTCGTCGGAGACAAGGTGTGGAGACGCGTGCACATCCTATCTAATAAAAACGAGGCCGTCGCGGCAAAATTAGCGCTGACATATACCGGACCGTTAACCGTACGCAAAAGAATATCGCCGATAATTTTTGACTTGCGCGACGACCGGGGAAAGTGGCATCGACATATACACATACATGACTTAAAGCCGGCTCCGGACAACGACATAAACAAAACCGACGAAACCGACGAGACCGACAACAACTAAGACCGTTTAAACAAAGCAAGTTTACCAGAAAACGTGAAAAATCTGACGAATCACGCGAAGCCACGAATTGCTCCGTCCCCGAGCGGGGTAGATTTTTTATACCCTGAAAGGGGTATAAATATGCGGGATTTCCGATCCGAGGAAAAGTCCGCATCAGTAAGCATGGCAGATCAACGGCATACTTCAACACGCTACGATCCCGAGTTCGAGATCCTCTGGGAACGACTCGCAACCACCGCCGAGGAATCCGGGCATCGCTACCGACCCGCCACTACGACGGTCAAACCAGCCGCCAAGCTGACCGTTCGGAGCATCACCACCGTCCACCACCCGATACGAGTGGTTCCGGCTGTGGGCACGAGGGTGCAGCGATCCACCGCGAGCAATGAGCGGAAGCTTCAAGGTCTGCTCCAGACGCCGCCACCACCACCGCCCAGAGGAGGTAAGAAATATACCGTCTCTCCGGCCAGCCGGTGCGCGGCAAAATTAGCCGAACTCTTCGGCAGCCTATCGGACCTGTCCGATGACGAAGGAGGATTTCCGTCGGCGCGACCCATTGTCAAAACCACCACCGATACCAAGCCGACTGTATCCACCGCCACGGTCGCAGCGCGGGACCACCGTGCCAACAAAAATCCGACCGTATCCACCACCACGGTCGCAGCGCGGGACCACCGTTCCAACAAAAATCCGACCGTATCCACCGCCACGGTCGCAGCGCGGAACCACCATTCCAACGCCTGTGAAAAGCCAACCGTCTCCACCGCCACGGTCGCAGCGCGGGACCACCGCGTCATACCAGCCGGCTCATCCGCAGACAAACGACCGAGATCCATACCCGCGGCCACCGAGAGCGGCGGCGTTTCTCACGTCCCGGCCGAGGCAGCATCACCGCCCACCGACCGACCGACGATGCCCTCGTTCGGACTAGCAGGACCGCCGCCGATCGAGGTGATTGTAGCCGACGGGATCTGTGTAAGAGTGCCCTATTTCGCGGCTCACATCTCACGCTTGTACAAGGCGCGCGTAGGAGCGCGTAAATTTGTACTGCGTTTCAACAGGCAGGGTGAGTGCCATTACAAGCGGGAGGTGTGATGCCCGAAATGAGAACATTTAAGTTAACGAAAGGGGGAGATGTAACAGAGCATCCGAAAGATGCTCTGTTACTAGCGCGCGCAAATGCGGCCCGCGCCATCCGAGGCCGCCCGAACACTCCCGACCGCGACCGACCGACACACGCGCGCCGACGAGCTGTCACGCAGCGACAACTGACAGCTATTGTTACATTAACAAACGCTAACAAACTAAACGGTGACACGTGGCGCGGATAGGAGTATAAATACCCGACGAATTTTAAGACAAGAGACCAGTCCCATCCGCTCCTCCGACCTGTCCAACACCGACAACCATTCCGACCAGAACAGCGAGAGAAGATTCTCTCAGCGAATACCGAGCGTTCTCCGTATTCCTGTTCTATCCTTTCTCGAGAATTCGGAGTGTTCTCAGCTTTCTCGCCCTCGCAACGAATACCGAGCGTTCTCGATATTCTTGCATCTCCCGTCTGGGGAAAATCGGAGGGTTCTCAGATTTTCCTCCTCCCGCCAATATCGAGAGTTCTCAGTATTGTCACTCCATCTCATCTCGAAAGTCGGAGCGTTCTCGGACTTTCCCGCGACATCCGCCCCACGTGTCACGGCTAGCGTCAACGGTTACCTAACAACGCACACGCGCGGGCCCGGTTGCCTGGCAACACGCATACCGATACGAACCCGGCATCCGACGAACGAAAATCCGAGCGCACGTCCCCGCGTCCGTGCCTAGCGACAAAAATCCGAGCGCGCAGGGACGCACCTTTACAATTTTATAAAAAAATTAATTGTTTGTTTATAATTTATTATTTTATTAGATATTTGTATAATAATAATATTTTTTTGTTTCGTTTTTGTTTTTAATATTTGTATATAATTATATTTTGAGATTATTAATTATAGCTGAATTGATAGTAGTTAATTTAGCATTATTTATATTTTTGGTATTAAAAATTACATTTATAGAATTTTTTGTTATTTATTTTTTAGTTCTTAGAATTTGTGAAAGCGTAGTAGGTTTATTAGTTTTAATTGTTCGATTTAGAGGTAATGATTTTTATTATATATTTAATATAAGAAAGTTTTATGATAAAATTTATTATAATAGTTGTGTTTGTGAATTTTAGTGTGTAGTGCTAATAAATTTTTGTTTATATATTATAATTTATTATATTTACTTGGATTAATAATGATGACAATATATATATTTAAGAGGAATATTTGAACAATGATTAGATTGGATTTTAGTTTAAGGTATTATTCATTTTGGTTAGTGATTTTAAGAGTATGAATTATTGGATTAATATTTAAGAGATTAGAGGATAATGATTGATTTAAAATAATTATTTTTATTAATATATTATTAATATTAATTTTTTTTGTAGACTGGATATAATAATATTGTATTTAATATTTGAGGTTAGTTTAATTCCTACTTTTTTTTTAATTGTGTATATGTTAATTGTGTATTGAGGTAAATTTTGAAGTTACGGCAGCATATTATTTATTTATTTATATATTATTAATCTCATTTCCTTTTTTATTATTATATATTTTAAAATTATTTAATTTTTCTTTAACATTTAGATTTGTTATAATGTGTAAATATGCAGAATATTATAGAATTGGATTTTGGGGATTTTTAATATTTTCTATAGCATTTTTTATTAAGTTACCTATATATTTTGTGCATGTATGATTAATATGATATAAAAGGAATTTAATAATAATTTTAATATAAATATAATAAATATACTCTGTTTTAAAAATGGTACCATACATACACATTTTTAAAGATATACAGTACTCCGTATCATATTACCTAAGACTCATGTAGAAGCGCCTGTTTATGTGTCTATAATTTTAGCAGGGGTTCTATTAAAACTAGGGAGATATGGATTAATCCGTTTTAGAGAAATTTTTTATAAAATTGTGAACAAATATAGATATTTAGTTTTAAGTTTAAGAATTATTGGGGCTTTAGTAACGAGAATATTAACTTTAATACAGATTGATATAAAAAGGCTTGTAGCTTATTCTTCTGATGTTCATATAAATTTAATATTAGGGGGATTAATTATTTTAAATAAATTAGGTATTTTAGGTAAATATATTATATTATAATAATCTCTCTGTTCTTCAGGAATATTTTTTATAGTCAATATATATATTTTATAGTCAATATATTTTATAGACGAACAGGGAGGCGTTTATTAATTTTAAATAAAGGGATAATTAATAAAATATCTGTAGTTTGTTTATGATGATTTTTATTTTGTGCGATAAATTTTTCTTATCCATTTTCATTAAATTTTATTAGGGAAATTATGATTTTAATAGTAATATTGAATTGGGAAGTTTTATTAATATTGATTTTGATAGTGATTTGTTTTTATAGAAGAGTTTATTCTTTATATTATTTATTTTCATTTGTAAATCATGATTTTAGAATAATTAATAAAGTAGATTTAAGTTTAAGAGGAAGTAATATTAAGGAGTGGTTATTATTATATATTTTTTCCCTTTATTATGTTTATTATTAAATTTAATTATATTTATACAATAATATAAGTATAATTAATTGATACTAAATATATATAATAAATTTTTAAATATTTTTTATTTCTTTATTTTAAATGATTTGTATATTTAATTATAGTAAAAAACGAATTAATTGTGAGTATTTTATATTATATTATATTTTTTATTAAATAAAAAAATATGTTAATATTAATTATATTATATTTAATAAAACTAAAGGTATAAATTGAAAAAGTTTTATAATTCTTTTCAAATTAATTTTTTTTATTTTTGTTAATAATTTAAATAGTTTGTAGTAAAATATTAATTTGTGAGATTAAAGAAATGGGGCTTAAATCATTTTAAATTATTATTAATATAATTATTTCTTTTATTATAATAGTGATTTATTTATTTTTTTCATTTATATTAAGAATGTATATGATATATACAAATAAGATAGTGTTAATTGAATGAAATTTGTTTAGATTAAATTCAATGAATTTTATATTAATTATATTAATTGATTGAATTTGTTATTTGTAAGGATTTGTAAGGATGTACTATTAATTTCAGCAATGATTATAATGTATAGAACTGTATATATAAATATGGAGAAATTTATAAATCGATTTTGATATTTAGTTTTATTCTTTATTTTTTCAATAATTTTAATAGTTATTAGACCAAGAATCATTAGAATTTTATTTGGGTGAGATGGGTTGGGTGTCGTATCTTATTGTTTAGTTATTTATTATCAGAATTATATATCATTTAATTCTGGTATAGCTACAGTGTTAAGAAATCGAATTGGAGACATTGGCTTATTAATATCTATTGCTTTATTAAGAGTTAGTGGTAGGTGAAATTTATGAATATATAGTAATTGTTCTACTATTATTATTTTTATATTGTTTTTAGCAGCTATTACTAAGAGTGCTCAGATTCCGTTTTCTTCCTGATTACCAATGGCAATGGCAGCTCCCACACCTGTCTCGGCTTTAGTTCATTCATCTACTTTGGTTACAGCAGGGGTTTATTTAATAGTTCGTTATAATGAATTATTAATAATATCTGGAATTAATTAATATTTATTGTATTTATCAGTAATAACTATATTTATATCAGGTATTATGGCTAATTTTGAGTATGATTTAAAGAAAATTATTGCTTTGTCAACATTAAGGATTGATAATAATTATTCTAAGGTTTAGAATAATTATGAATTAGCTTTTTTTCATTTATTAATTCATGCAGTTTTTAAATCTATATTATTTATATGTGCTGGAATTATTATTCATTCTATAAATAATTGTCAGAATATTCGTTTAATTGGAAATTTAAATGATGTTATTCCATTTACTATAATAAGATTTTTAATTTCAAGATTGGCATTATGTGGATTTCCTTTTATAACAGGATTTTATACAAAAGATTTAGTTATAGAGATTATTTATGTTTTAAAAAATAATGTTTTATTATTAATATTAATGTTAATATCATTAAGGTTAACTGTTATGTATTCAATTCGATTAATTTATTTTTTATATTTTATAAAATTAAAATATTATAGATTTATAAATTTTAAGATAATGAAGATAATGAAACTATGAATATATCAATATGTATTTTAATTTTATTAAGTATTACAGTAGGATCAGTAGGATAAGTATTACAGTAGAATATTAAGCTGAATGCTTTTTTTTTATTTTTATGTAGTTGTGATTTTAAAGTGAAATCAATAACACTGTTAATATGTATAATTGGTGTAGTAATGTGTATAATAGTGATTAATTTTATTAAAACTTCAATAAATTTTTATTATTATAATTATTATTTTGGGTCTATGATTTTTAAATGTTTTGTATAATAATATTTATTATTATTTTAATTTGACTAGATCAAAGTTATATTTTAGAGATAAAGTATGAGTTGAGTTTTTTAGTAAATATAAAGTATTAGATTTAATTTTTAATGAAATTAATATTTTAAATAACTTTTATTTTAAGATTTATATATTTATTAATTATTTTATTTTATTTGTAGTTTTAATATTTATATTAATTTAAATTTAAATAGCTTATAATTTGTAAAGCATAATATTGAAGATATTAAGAAAATTATTTTTAATTTTTAAATAATTAATTTATTTGTATTATATGTGAAAATAAATTTAAAAAATGTGAATATAAATAAATATTAAAAAGAATATTATTTTTATTCTGAAAAAATAAAGTTTTAATTTAAATTATATTTATAATTAAGTTTTACTTATATTTTGAAATTTTATTAAATAAAAAAGTAATATTATATTATTTTAGGATTAGGGGTTATTCCCTCCAGGGACTGTCTCCTCTTCGGGGGAGACAGTACAGGCTTCGCGAACCTGGAGTACCCGAGCTGGTGTGCACGGGAGAGAGAGAATGGGTTTTGGTACGTGTGGGACGGTGGAGGGGCCTTGGATATTCCTAGCAGACTAATCAAGGGGGGAGTAGTAGGCCCCCAACCGGGCTGGGAAGTGGAGGCTGGCGTTGTGACCTCTGGGGTAGTAATAAGGGTAATCGTAAGTCCTGTAGCCTCCTTAGGGAGACTGCAGGCAAAGATCCCGTGAACCCCCATGTCATGATGGCCGCTCCCCTCCCAGTGACTGGAGCCTATGCCAGGGTTGAAGGGGGTCTGAAGGCGTGTGTGTGGCCAGTATTCTTTCATACCCTGCATAGAGCAAATTGCAGCACCGTCTAGCCCGGGGCACGGGTGTCCGCCCTTCGGATGGGTACAGGCCCGTGTAGTAGGAGTGACGTAAAACCTTAGCATCATTTATGGCGCGGGCCTATCCCGTAACCTTTCTGGTTAGAGTCATTTTGTACGGATAGGGTGGGCCGCCTGACAAACCGCTTCTCGGCTTCTGTACTCTTAACTAAGGACTTCTTTACAGCGGGAAATGGCTGCACCGCGGTGTGGCTCCTATGATGGGCGAATCGCTTTTCTACTACAGGCAATATGGATAGTGCTATTAATATAAACCAGGATGGATCTACCTCAGTGATGACTTGTTGTGCGGGTCGTTTCGGGGATCGATCAAGGAGTCGGCGAGAAAGAGGCGCTCACCACTTTGTTCAATACTAAATAAACTTTATTAAAACTTGATACAGATTGTCCTTTTTAATTCGGACCGCGACAGACGTGACGGCACGGCGGATCTCGACGAGTCCTCTCCTAGTATCAGTCTCCCGTTTTTATCCTGTTCCAGGCCGGTCCTTGCCGTGTCATCAACATGTTCGTCAGCGTTCGCGGTATATTTCTGGGTCGTGCGGCGGTTTTTCGCGTAAGGGCCGCGCAACCCGGTTAGCAGTTGCTTCACGTGGAACGGTTACACAATATTTGCGCGATTAGCACGGTAGCGTTGGTAATCGCTATCGTTTGATAAAATAATAATTCGTCGGATAAAGTATCGCTTGCTGCAATCCGCTTTGTCAGCGGTGATACGGGCGTGATTATGTTCTCGGCGCTCGCGACATCCCTCCCCCTTTGATGGAAGGGAACCATGGAGGGTTCGACTTCCATGTGTCTCTTACTTGGCGCTCGCGGCATCCCTCCCCCCCTTCGATGGAAGGTGATCTTACTTGTTAGTTTATATATGTTGTCGCGTAACTGTAATATAATCATATGCTTATGACTAATATAATATAGCATCGTCGCGGCGTCTCTGTGCGGTCATCTCGCTTTTCTTTTGCTTTTTATTTTTGTTTTTGTTTGTGCGCCATGTTATTAATCCTATTATAATTATTATTATTACGCAGGTGCCTGTTCCCATAGAGTTCCCATATACAGTGTATTTATTTTTGAGTAAGTTATAGTCGCTATCTTCTAGAGTTTCTCTTATTTCTTCTAGACTTATGCTTAACTTGGTTAAATCTACGGGGTTCTTAATTATTTGTCGTAACGTGTCGGTTTTCGCTAGCTTATTCTTATCGGTGTCCTTATTTTTTATTTCTAATGTTATATTGTACTCGGGGAGGTAGTTTTGTATATATTTTATTCCCTCAATTTTTCGTGCTTTTAATATTACGTTTGGTGTGATTAGTTTGCAATTATCTTTTAGTTTTATTTTTCCGGTTTCTTCTAATATAATTTTCTTTTTTATTTGCTTTTCGCACTTAATGCTAATTTCTTGCTTATGTGCCGTGGAGTAGAGCCACGCTTGCTCCTCTGTCAATGCTATTCACAACGGTGTGTTAGATATCATATGATTCTTTTCGCAGTAATTGAGCTGTCCCAGTGTATGTGTGTATATTTGCACCTCGCATGGTGCTGTTGTTTCCGCATAATATGTCGCGAAGTTCTGTTCGCATGTGTATGTGTTTGTTTCCCATATGCAGCGTTCTAACTCTACTTCCTCTAGTAATTTGTAGTGGTGATTCTCTTTATCTATAGCTAGCAAGGGATGGTTTATTTTTATGTAGGCGAATACATTCGCATGATCGTGTACTGGTAGCGGTATTGCTTTAACTAGTTTAAATGTAGGGTATGCTACTACCGGAAATCGCAAGATTGTGTATATGTATGGACCATCTGAATACGCGCTAAAAGTAATGTATGTGTGTATGGTCTGCCAGTGCTCAGTCTGGATTTTAAAAGGAAAGTGTAATCCCATGGTTAATTGTGTAGCCGCTTCTTTGAGGGCTGTTATTATATGTTTGATGGGTAGTAGTCGTGTCGGTATCATTCCGTTTTTCCCGTATGTCAGGTAGTCTATTACATTTTCCGTGTCCTTCGTTAAATCGTTCATTATCGTTGTCAGGATTAGTAAGTGTTCGTCTACGTCTGCCTGTAGTGTGGATTCGGTCAACCGTTGTTCTAATCGTTTTGTCGCACTCATTATCAGATTTTCATTATAATTTAGAGTATTTTCTAATTCGTCCAAGTGCGCTATTGTGGCGTTGATTACTCTTATTTGATTTGCTACTGCGTGCTGTAGTACCTTGCCGTTTGTTCGTAACGTTTGCAGTTGCTCGTCTATTAGTTTCTGATCGTCGGCGTCCATCGTTCCGAATAATATTTTGCTGACCGACCCAATCACATCTAGCAGTCCTCGTCGTTTGTCATTTTGTATAGCGTTTCTACTTGTGTCAACAGTGATCAGTTTGATATTTTCTCTTTCTATTATTCTCATAATGTTTCGGCAACCTAACTGAGCGTTGCCTATTACTTTTCGGCACTGTATTGCGGTTTCCTCCATATAGTCTTGCAATTGCTGATGTCTAATCTCTAATTCTTTTGCGCTCAGTTTTATCACTAATTTCCATGCCGATTCAGCCTATCTCAGCTGACCGATTTCCTCGTAGTAGATTCCTGGCTGGTGCGAGAACAATTCCCAGTCAATAGCAGTCAATGCCGAGAATCAGGTGTCGCTTGTACTGCTCTTCTCCACATAATAAGGAGCATCCTGCAAGTTTAGGGACAAGTTTTTTCTTTTTACTAACTCTAATTTATGCTGTCTTTATTATTAATGTCTTTATTTTACTGCTTTTGCTTTTTTCTTTTTTTTTTGCGGGTAATTATTCGTATGCGTTATTTGCTAATCTTCAATGAATAGTTTGAGTCGATTCGCGTGCACCGTCGTAATTTTTCGTTTCTGTTTAATTTTGTAATTAACATCAGAGATTTTCTCGATTATTTGATATGGACCTATCCATGGTGCTTCCAATTTCTTCGATCGTCCTCTGCGCACTGCTTCGTCATGCAGGAGGACCTTATCTCCTACTTTGAAGGTTTTAGTATTCGTATTTTTATCTGCATAGTTTTTTGCCTTTTGTTTTGCTTCGCGAATATGTTCTTTTGCTACTTTCTGTGTGGCTCTGAGTCGTTCTCTTAGTTCTTGCGCGTAGTTATCGTATGTATAATATGGTTTCGGCGGCACTGCCAGGGCCGTAGGTAATGTTGCTCGGTGCCCGTACATCAATTCGAACGGTGTATAGCCCGTTGCTGTATGCGGTGTCGTAGTGTACGTGAACATCGCGTATGGGATCCATTCATCCCAGTTGGTTTGATCCTCGTTTATATAGTGCCTTAAGTATTCGATCAGAGTCCTGTGCGATCTCTCCAAGGCTCCGTTGCTTTCAGGATGGTACGCGGTTGTTTGAATTTTCGTTATTTTTAGGAGGGTGCATACATCCCTGAACATTTCACTGACGAAGTTCGTTCCTTGATCTGTCAGTACTGTCTCCGGTATTCCGAATTCGCATATTATTTTTGTGGTGAACTCTTTGGCAATCGTGTTTGCTTCCTGGTCTGATATCGGTATTGCTTTACTAAATTTTGTTAAGTCGTCTTGAAATGTTAGTAGATATTTATTTCCTTTCATGGTGACCGTGAGTGGTCCTACGATGTCCAGGGCGCATTTTTGAAACGGTCTTTCTGCCGTGTCGGTCAGTACTAGAGGCATTTTGGTTTTCTTGCTTAGTTTGTTTTTCTGGCAATATTCACATTTGGCGATGTATTCTTCCACATCTCGTATTAGTCCGTGCCAGTTGTGCATTAGTCGTATTCGATTTACGGTACGTGTTACGCCTTGATGTCCTCCGAGGAGGGCATTATGATATTCGTACATTATTTGCTCCTTGTCTTCTTTGTTATATTCGCGTTCTTCCTTGTCGCGCTCGATGCTGTTTATCTGTGTGTCAGGCGCGATCGAGTTTCTGCTGAGCGCGTCAGCATTTGTATTGCCTTTACCTGCCTTGTGTATCACCTCATAGTCGTACTCTTCTAATTTGAGCCTCCATCTGATTAATCGTGAACCAGGGTCTGTTATACTAAATAGCCAGATCAATGGCTTGTGATCTGTAATTATTTGAAATTTTGTTCCATAGAGGTACGGTCGAAAGTGTTTGACGGCCCATACTATGGCTAGCAATTCTTTCTCCGTTGTATTATAGTTTTGTTCCGCTTTATTCAGAATTCTGCTTGCGTATGCAATTGGTCGGTCTTGGCCTACTGGCCCTTGCGACAATACTGCTCCGATGGCGTATCCGGATGTGTCTGTCGTTACTATAAATTGTTTAGTGAAGTCCGGGTAAGCTAGAACTGGTGTGATCGTTAACTTTTCTTTTAATTTTTCGAATGCGTTCTGTTATTCTGCTGTCCAAGCGAACTTCTCATCCTTTTTTGTTAGTTTTGTCAGTGGTTTTGCTATCTTCGAAAAATTCTCGATGAATCTTCTATAATACCCGGCTAATCCTATGAAAGATTGTACATCTTTTACCCGTTTTGGTATTGGAAAGTTTGCTACGGCCGTTATTTTCGCAGGATCCGGTATTATACCGTTTTCGGAGATAATGTGTCCTAAGTATGTCACTTCCTTTCTTAAGAATTCACATTTATTCGGTTGTAATTTCAAATTGTAGTCTCTTAGTTTTTTGAATACTTCAATTAGTCTTTTGTTATGCTCTTTCAAATTTGGTCCATATATTACAATGTCTAGATAGACTAGGCATTTGAGGCCTTGTAATCCGGTTAGTACGGAATTCATAAGTCTCTGGAATGTTGGAGGCGCATTTTTTAATCCAAAAGGCATTCTATTAAATTCGTAGTGCCCGTAAGATGTGGAGAATGCTGTTTTTTGTTTGTGTTCCTCATGCATGAGGATTTGATGGTATCCCGATGCTAAATCCAATGTTGTAAAGTATTTCGCGTTTCCTAGTTGATCTAGTATGTCAGTGATATTCGGGAGCGGGAAAGAATCGCCAATTGTTAAGTCATTCAATTTCCGAAAATCCACAACTATTCGTAGTTTTCGCTGTCCAGATGCGTCTAATTTCTTTGGTACTACTAGTAAAGGTGCGTTCCACTGACTCGTGCTGGGACGGATTATCTCGTCGTCCAGCATTTCCGCTATCTGTTTATTTACTTCTGCCTTGTGCTTCTCTGGTAATCTATATGGTCGAACATTCACCGGCGCGCTATCTGCTCGCGTATTTATTTCATGTGCTACTGCGTTAGTGTACGATAGGCGGTCGTTTTCTAGGTGGAAGATATCACAGAAATCAAATTTGAGAAGCAAATTTGGTGCAAGGTTTTCTTTTCCTCTTTATTTAAATGCTCGGTTCGCATTTGTCTGTGCAATTTTTCTTTACGAGCTTGAATGGGCTCGTCGCTTGTTTCGTTACTTCCACCTCCATGGTATACATGTGTGCGGCGTCTTTTGTCTTTATCTCGTCCACCGTGACTAGCGGCGTTGTTATCTCCACGGATTCTCTCGTGGTATTTATCATACTTATTGGACATACGTTTTCTTCTGGTATGACCAAACAATTTCCTATGAAAACTTCGGGTTTGGTTTCGACTACATTTACTATTCCAATGCTATTCCGATCGGTTACTGCCTGAATTATGATTTCACTGCGGCGTTAGCATGGTTTTCTTGTACGGGTAGAGTTTGAAAGTTGTGTTGCCAATACGGACTTGTTTTTTCCCATGATCGCATTTCGCTTGCTGTTTATTCAAAAAATCTAGTCCCAGTATCCCTTCATAATTTATTGGGAAGTCATCTCTTACCACATACATAGTGTGCCGTATCTCTCGGTCTCCTAGCGTTATCATTGCTCTTATCTTTCCGAGTGTGTGTATCTTGTGGCCCGTAATTCCGGTTAGGGCTAAACGCTCTTCGCGCATTAGTGTGTTTCCCTTTAGATTTCCTACTTTTATTAATGTCAAAGTGGCGCCTGTATCGAGGAGGAAACTTGTTTTTCCCTTTTTTGTCTCTCGCATCGGCAAGGTAATCAAGTCTAACGTGGTGTTTGTGTGAGGCGTATTCACTTGTGTCACTTGATGCTCGCGTACGGTTCGTGTTATCTTTGTTCTCGGTTTCTCTTCTTCTTCGTCGTCGCCACTGCTTGTGAACGATAGATCATCGCTCTTCCTTTGCTGCTTATTCTTTCTCATTATTACAGCGGTATTTATTTGTCGCCCTTTTTCATTATCCTGTCTCGTGCGTCTCGGCTGCCCCTTTCTCGGGCGGCCATTCAGTGACCAGCATTCATCGCGCTTATGGCCTGCCTTTTTGCAGTACGAGCAATATTTCTCGATATTATTTACGTTCACCGGTCGTTCGGCTCGCGGTAGCGGATATTTGTTTGTGTATCGGCTTGAACGACAATCGCGCGCCAAATGTCCTAGCCTACCACATTTGTGGCACTCCAATTTTTGATTGCGGTTTCTGTTCTCCGTTGCTTCTTGCTTTCTCGTTATTGTACATTTTTATAGGTTGGCTGCCTTTTAATTTTTCTTCGGCTGTCGCGCCTAGCATCGCGGCTGTTAAATTCGTATAGTTGGATCGTACTTGTTTGTATCTCGTCACGTAATCCTAGTTGAAAATTTTCTAGGGCTAATTCTTGTATCGTATCTAGGATTGCCTTTCGTTGCTCCGTGGTGTGCTCGCGTCCTTCTACCATAGATTGATAGAGTTCCATTGCTAGTTTATCAACGCGGAGTCCGTATTCTCGCGCGCTTTCCCCAGGTTTTTGACGGGTTATATTAAACTCTCGCTGAATGTGCGTAGTGCTACGCTTTGCCAAATAGCACATCTCGATCTCGCGTTTCAGTTGCATGAACGTGCGTATATCCCTTGTTTGGAAATCGCGCATGGCTTTCCCTGTTAGTTTCGTGCACAAGATCGCTTTTAATAATGATTTTTCGTCGGCAGGATTTATTTCGCTCATCGCGTACGTGCTTGCGTAAAAATTTTTGAACTTGATTCCGCGATGATCCGTCCATCTCCGGAATCATATCGCGGGCTTCTTTTAGTTTCATAAACGTATGTGCGGGATCTCGCGAATTTGGGACATCGTCACGTGTACGCCCGTATGTCATTTCTATCGGTTCATCATTTTCTGCACTCCGATCGTAATTAACGACTTCTAGTTGGCTTATGCGGCCCTGTAGTGCTCGCATGCCTTCTATCAACTCGACCAACATTGCTTCTCGCGCGTCGTGCGAAGATTCCGCCGGGTCAGATTTCCAGTGTGCCTGGCTTAAAGTGGCTCTCATCCTTTTTACTTCGTCATCCAATTCTTTGTTTACTACTTGTTGTTCTTCCGCGATCGATTTTAATGGTGTGGCTCGAGGGTTCATTTGCCATTTCCGCTGGATTTGTTTTGTAAGGTGGTGTAAAATTCGGTTAGATCGAACACGCTACTATCGTAAGATGTCAATGAGAATTCTCCGCGGCTAGGGTTACTTGCGTTCGTGCCGTCGCTTTGGTCAGATCTTGCGTCTGTTGGTTGTAATAGAGTGTCGTCGCGTCTTCCACTACTCGGTAGTAGGCTATTATCTATGTCACTAAGCGAAAACACGCGTTCAATTCCAATGTTCGGATGTAATTCCGGTTGACTCGTCAGACTATCGTCGGAATAATAATTACTTAAATCGCGGCGTACATTATCGCGCGGATCGCGTGAATTTTACGTCTGCTCGAGGCTCGGGCTGAGCGCTCGGCTAGCTGACGCACTATGTAGCCACGACGTGTTTTTTTGGGCAGGAGTTTGGTTAACTCCCTCGTTCGACATCTACCTACACGCTTCTCTCGCTATCTAATGCGCTTGCCTTAATTTTCTATGACTTACATTACGCTCGCAATTCGCATGTTTGTGACGTGGCGCTGGCTGTTGCGGTAGGTCGTGGCTTCTCCGGTGTCACTGATATGCTCTGCGTTGTGGCTCTACTGGCTCTTTCTCGCCGCAGGGATGTCGACTTCTTTTCCGACCTTTTCCTTGAATTCCGATCGTTTGTTCCTTCTAGATGACTCGATGTAGCTGCGAAACGATCCCACCGCTGCCACCAGAAATGTTGTGCGGGTCGTTTCGGGGCTCGATCAAGGAGTCGGCGGGAAAGAGGCGCTCACCACTTTGTTCAATACTAAATAAACTTTATTAAAACTTGATACAGATTGTCCTTTTTAATTTGGACCGCGACAGACGTGATGGCACGGCGGATCTCGACGAGTTCTCTCCTAGTATCGGTTTCCCGTTTTTATCCTGTTCCAGGCGGCCGGTCCTTGCCGTGTCATCAACATGTTCGTCAGCGTTCGCGGTATATTTCTGAATCGCGCGGCAGTTTTCCGCGTAAGGGCCGCGCAACCCGGTTAGCAGTTGCTTCACGTAGAACGGTTACACAATATTTGCGCGATTAGTACGGTAGCGTTGGTAATCACTATCGCTTGATAAAATAATAATTCGTCGGATAAAGTATCGCTTGCCGCAATCCGCTTCGTCAGTGATGGGCGTGATTGCGTTCTCGGCGCTCGCGACAGACTGGTGTTACTCAAAAGGACGCGAACATGGACAAGGAAGGGAACTCGAGTAAATCTCGAGTAATTAGTTGCGAAGAGGTTACGGTGAAAGTCGAGAAGTTGCGACCGGATATATCTTCCTCTTCTCAAAAGGATGCTCCGGTGGACGACATCGTTATGTCACCGACGGTCGGTGATAAGAGTGTTCCGGAGGTGGAACTGAGTGCTTCCGATTTGAGGGCACTAGCTCCCCCCAAACAAAGAGGTAGACCGAGGGGTCCCAACTACAAGCCCCCCAGGAGGCCCGCTCCGACTAGCGCAGATCCTTCTTGAGCATTGGGCGAGGAGAGTTGGTTCGTTAGATCAGACGATGACGATGCTATGTCTACAACTAGCAGTAGCTCTAAGACTAAGAGAAAAAGGAAAGCCACGTCGCTACCCGAACCAGAAAGTTGCTCGCCCGACGAAGAATCCGCAGATGATCCAATAGACACGCTTGCCCCTACCTATAGATTGAGCTCACAGGCGGTGCAGCTCGATAATGTGGAGCTAATACGATCCAAATCCCCGCGGATCCAGAGTAATCTCTCGGGTATGATGAGGAAGAGCCTCGCGAAGATTAAAGAGATAACTTGCATATTATCCGATAGGGCGCAATCGGGCGGTAGTGAGGACAGGGCTAGACAATCCGTGGCAAACATGGCTAGAGAAATTAAGCTGTTGAAAGAGGAGATTTCTAGGCTAAAGGAAGATAACAAACAGCTAAAAATCGAGAATAAAAAGACGAGAGAATATTATGAGAAACTGATGGCTCCTTCTACTTCTTCCAGGAAAATATCTCCGCCTAGTTCTCCACTTAAGAAGTGCAGCCCTAATTATAGTGAGGTTTGTGTAGCCTCAAAAAAGCCTGAGGGAAGATAATTCCCAGAAATTAATAGGAAGGAATTAGTTTCGCTAATCACGGAAAACGTAATGAGATCCTTGAACTCGTTATACGGAGTACACTTACCGGTTGGTGATAGTTTGCGTAGTGATGTTGACTCGGGGACCCCGGCACCTGTAACAAAGAAAATGGTGATAGTGGAGAGAAATAAAAAACCCAGATTAAATAAGGAGTGGCCACCTCTGCATAAAACTCCTGGAGAAACGGATCTCTCTATATTCGAGATGATTCCATTCACAGCAACGGATACGGAGGTGGAATGGATACAAGTGAACAAGAAACGGAGAAAAAAGAACAAGAAGAAGGAAAAGAGGGATTTGCTTCTTCCCTCCTCTCTACCCAGTCAGGGGAGAGGAAGAAAGGGAACCTCTTGCGAGGAAGGAAAGAGTGTCATAAGGGAAATGAGGAAACAGGAATCAGCTGTGGGACAAGGATTAACTAGGAGAAGTGGCATACCACCTGGGGACAAGAGGAAGCCTCCTAGAACGGCCGCTATCACCATAAAATCCACTCAAGGTAAGTCTTGCGATGAGGCATTCTTCAAAATTCGCGAGATGATTTCCTTCTGAATTGAGTATTGACCGTACAAGAACTAGGTATACCCAATCGGATGACTTGTTAATAGAAGTCCACGGAGAGAATAATGTGGAGAAAGCCGATAAACTGGTGGCAACGGCCAGACAAATTGTGAGTCCCAGCGTTGTAATTTCGCGCCCGATAAAGATGGCTAGCATTAGGATCTCTGGGATTGATAATTCTGTTAAGGAAGAGGAAATTGCCAAGGTGGTATCTCTTCAGAGTGGGTGTAAGGCCAGTGAAGTCAAGATTAACAACAAAATTCGAGCGAATAATGGTCTTCTCGTCGTATGGATGCGTTGTCCGTTATCGACGGCCATTAAATTGTCCAGGTTAGGAAGAATCCAGGTTTGCTGGACGGAAGCTAGAATAGACTTGATGGAGGAACGTCCGGTTCAGTATTTTAGATGTCTCTTGTTCGGGCCGTAGTTGTAAAAGTCTAGTGGATCGAACAGGTACTTGTTATAGGTGCGGTGAAAAAGGACACTTGTCAAATTCCTGTGACCGTGATCCGAAGTGTATTCTCTGTTTCGAGGCCGGCCTTCAATCGGATAGATTGGGAAACAATAGATGTCACGCGCTGAAATTCCCTGACAAGATGAAACCGGTGCGGAGACTGGAGGACTGTAACAAGACGATAGAAATGGAAATCAATGATTTATAAATCCTTGCAAATAAATTTAAATTATTGTAAGAGGGCACAGGATCTCATAATGCACTATGTGAAAGAGATGGGAATTAGCTTGGTCTTTGTCTCTGAGCCATACAGGACTGAAGGAGAAACAGATTGGTATGTGTCTGCCTGTGAAAAAAGCGCAGTTCTTTTGTTCGATGTTACTGGTACCCCCTCTGTCTCAAGAATCAAATCTGGGAATGGCTTTACAGCCCTTAAAGTTAATGACCACCTAATGGTTAGCTGCTACTTCTCTCCTAATCGCCCTCTTGAGGAGTTTGGTGGCTTTCTGGACGACCTCTACGATCTGGTACGTTTTTACCCGATGGAAAGAGTTATCGTAGCTGGAGATTTTAATGCGAGATCAACGAGCTGGCGTGATACGATTACCAACGATCGAGGTACATTGTTGGAGAGGTGGCTTGACTCGACGGGTCTGGTTGTGGCTAATAATAACTCGAGACCTACTTGCGAAAGAGACCAGGGGAAGTCGATCGTTGACCTCATCCTGGTTTCAGGTAGGGTGGTACGAGACGGCTTTACATGGAGGTTGACGAGTGATCTGGTATCCTTCTCGGATCATAGATACATGCGTTGGCAGTTTGGGCGCTTTGAGCCGCGAAAATTTAATACTTTGATGCGCAAAGGCTAGAATCCGAACAAAGTCGATCCTGACAAGTTCAAGGACGAATATCTTAGATGTGCTGATGTACTGTGTGATCCTACGAGCTTAGCTAACGACTTCTCTCACTCGCTCACTCGGTTGTTGTCTCGTGTCTGCGACTTGTCAATGCCTAGATCTAGACAAGTGCACATAAGAAGGGCCTACTGGTGAAATGAGGAGATAGCCGAATTACGCAGGCTATGTATTCAAACACGACGGAAGCTAACCAGAGCTCGAAGACGAAAAGACCGCAATCCGCAGCAATATGAAGACCTCCGGCTGCAGTATATTCAACGGTCTCGGAATATGAGGAATGCGATCTCGCGCTCTCAAAAACTGGCCTGAAGTGAACTACTGGAGGAAATAAACTCCAATCCTTGGGGTAGGCCGTACCTGGCAATAATGAAGAAGATCCGAGGTTCAGAGTACAATGCTCCACTGGATTATTTGTCCTTTGCCAAGATCGGCGAGGTGGTGAGATCGCTCTTTCCTACCCGTATGGTCATCAAATGGAATAAGAATGCATTTGGGGTTCTGGACGAGACTATTCCTGCAGTGCTCGAAGATGAGGTTACAGCTGCAATAAAGAAGTCCTGCTCTCGCAAGGCGGCTCCAGGATTGGATGGCTTATCGGCGCGTATTTTAAGGCTTTACTACTTAATGGACTCGACGCGTTTTGTTAAATGTTTTGATAAATGTATGAGGGAAGGTGTATTCCCCTTCGAATGGAAGCGAGCGCGCTTGGTTTTACTGCGAAAGCCGGGTAAGTTGGACGACTCACCGTCGTCTTTTCGTCCAATTTGCCTATTGAGCGACATAGGGAAGATCTTCGAACGTATATTGTTTAATAGGATAGTTTCCCATCTGGAGGGAGGCCTCCGGAGCCGTCTCATCAACAATATGGCTTTAGGTCTGGTAGGTCAACGAACGATGCGATAATTAGGATGCAGCGTATAATCCGAAATCATACTAGTGAGGGTGAGTATTGCTTGGCTATCGGTTTGGATATCCGCAATGCATTCAATTCTTTGGCCTGGAGGCAAATTATAAAAGCGTTAAAAGACAAGCAGGTACCGTTGTATATAATACGTGTGCTAATGGATTACCTAACTGATCGTCGCATCTTAGCGATTAAGAAGAGCGGCCGCTACACAGAGCACTCAGTGACATGTGGTATTCCTCAGGGTTCAGTCCTGGGCCCATTGTTGTGGAACATCACATACGACAGTGTATTATATGAGCGTTGGAATGCCGTATGGTTCTTACACTTTGTGCTTTGCGGATGACACGTTGATCATCGTTAGCAGTAGGAATTTTAATTTGTTGACCTCTAGAGCGAACTTAATCTGTGATTTAGTGATAAGCAAAATTAAAAGTCTAGAGCTCGAAGTTGCTCCTTCTAAGACGGAGGCTGTACTGTTTTGTCCAGATAGCATTAAGGATAAAAGTCTCACCTTTTTAGTGGATGGGGTCTCTGTCTAGTCAACCGATAGGATGAAGTACCTTGGTATTGTAATCGACAATAGATGGAAATTTACTCATCACTTTGAGATGGTATCGGGAAAGGCGGAAAGAGTGTTATCGCGACTGGACCTCTTGATGCCCTGCGTGGTCCTAAATTTGACAAGCGTAAGCTGTACGCCAGCGTAGTGCACTCTATACTATTGTATGGTGCTCCGGTATGGGCCACGGATGAAGTCCTCACTAAGAGGAATCTAAAGTCGATTAATCGTATACAGAGGCGTGTATCGATTAGAGTTATCTCGGCCTATCGTACGGTATCGTTGACGGCGTCACTGCTTTTAGCGGGAATTCCTCCCTTCGCCATCTTGGCCAGGAGCAGAAAAAAGGTGTATGACCGTATTTCGGAATTAGAATTTAGACACCAATGTAAGCTTACCCATCAAGCAAGAAATATTGTTAAACTTAGAGCTAAGAATGACATAATTACAGAGTGGAAAGAAATGTTGACTGAAATGTTTCCGAACGATGCTGCGTTGTACACCCGAAAACTAGTAGTTCCACACTTAGAGGAGTGGTTATCCAGAACTCATGGGTTTTTGTCATATCGATTGACGCAGGCATTGACGAATCATGGCTGTTTTAGTTCATATTTATATAGGATTAAAAAGTTTTATACAAAGCGTTGCGAATTTTGTCCTGCAGGACGGGACGATGCTGGTCACACGGTGTTTCGTTGTGAGGCATGGTCTTATTTGCGCGAAGAAGTTGAGCGAAGACTCGGGAAAAGATTATCTGAGGGAACGCTCGTCGAATCTATGTTATCGGGACGAGACGAGTGGCAATGGATAGAATCAATGATAGGTAAAATCATGTCTCTCAAGGAAGATGCGGAGAGACGAAGACAGGGTGCGTTGGTCGTAGTGGCTTAGGGGATCGGTTATGCCGATCGCTCGGTCCAAGTCGCATCTGTCCCCCGCGTGGCGGATCGACTGCGCGTTTCCCGCATTCCCGCATGTGCGCGCCTGTCATGGGGTCCGGTGGGAACTGGTTCTCACCTGATTCCGTTTCCTCTTCCCGCGACGTGAATTCTCGCCCTTCCTAGTCCTGGGATCCCTGGTCCTGGTGGTGATGTGGATGTTCGAGTGTTGGATTTCTGTAGCAATCAAAGAAGTTAATTAATAACCGTAATTGTTGGGCTTCGGTTTTACGAGCATGGCTGGATGGGCCCTGAAGTTGTGCCTGTGGCGTCCCGGGGTTCTATCCGTAAGCCTTTGGTGTTGTATTCGTATAGAGGATGGTTTTAGTGGGTAGTACTTAGCCAGCAAGTGAGTCCCACACTCCCTGGAGGGAACGGTTACCTCCAGGAGCACAATGCGTAAATGCATTTCTCCTCCTCTCGCAAAAAAAAAATCCTTCTAAATTCTAAAAAAAATTATTAAAAAAAATTTAATTCCTAATAATCAAATTATTACACATAATTATTACATATAATTAATGGTAAAATAATTTTTCAACATAAATATATCAATTCATCATATCGTATTCGAGGTAATAATCCTCGTATAAAAATAATTAATCTTATTATTAAACCAATAAAAATAAAAATAAAAATATCTTCTAAATTAGTAAACATTAATGAACATAAATACCTAAAAAAAATGATTATCCCATATTCTGCTATAAAAATTAAAGCAAATCTTTCCCTAAAATACTCAATATTAAATCCAGACACCAGTTCCGACTCACCTTCAATAAAATCTATTGGTCTTCGATTTATCTCAGCTAAAATTCTCAAAAAAAAACATTAAAGATATAGAAAATAAAAATCAATCACCTATACCCTGTCAAGTATTAAAATCTTTTAAAGAATAACCCTCAATTAAAATTAATATAATCAAAATAATTATAATTAATCTAACTTCATATGATAATGTCTGAGCAACTCGTATTGATCCTATTATCGAATATAAAGAATTAGAAGACCATCCAATTATTATATAAATATATCTTATCAATTTTAAAATAATAAATATTGTTAACACTAAATAATTTATATAATAAAAATTGGTAATAAATGGTCTCAAAATTCATATAACAATCATTTAAAAAAAAATTAAAACCGGACATCTATAATAAATTAAATAATTTGACTTATTAAGAACAAATAACTCTTTCCTAAATAATTTAATTGCATCTCTAAATAGTTGTAAAATCCCCCCAACCCCAACTTTATTAAGTCCTTTAATGGAATGTACCCTAAAATTTTTCGCTTCAATAATGTCAAGAAAGCCACCCTAACTATATATTTACTAACCTAATATTTACTAACATATTTAATATCCCAATAACATTTAAAAATATATATCAATAAATTCTTCCTGATGATTATTACTTATATAAAATAATATTTATATTTATTTAAATTCTAAATTTAAAGCACTAAATCTGCCAAAGTAATTATAATTAAATAAACAATTTTCTTTTTATTTGCTATTTTAATTAAATTATTTAAAAAATAAAGTCCTTTCGTACAATTATAATTAAATTTTTCTATAGATAGAAACCGATCTAGCTCAAATCATGTAAGATTTTAAAAGTCGAACAGACTTAAATATTAAACTTCTGTATTTAATTTTTATCTTAATTCAACATCGAGGTCGCAAACACTTTTATTAATATGAAACTCTCCAAAAATATTACGCTGTTATTCCTGAGGTAATTAATTCTACTATAATAAAAAAAATCATTCTACATAAATCTATAAATTAATATCATCTTTATTTATATAGTTTATTCAATATAATAATCCTCCAACTAAATTAAAATCTTTATTTTATCCTAAACAAATCTCAAATAAAAATAGCCATAAATTATTTATATTCAAATAAGATAATTCCCAAATAGACAATTCATTAAAATCGTAAAACCTTAATAAAATAAATTAATTAAAATTTATTCTATATCACAACACAATCAAATTTATTATCCTATATTCATACAACCAAATAAAATATATAATACCAAATAAATATCTTTTCATAATCTTTTCAACCTGCCGATTTACTTCTGCTTTATGTTTCTCCGACAATCTATAAAGTCGCACATTTACAGGCGCGCTATCGCTACGTGTGTTTATTTCATGTGCTATTGTCGTAGTGTAAATCAGTGGATTGTTTTCTATGTGAAATACGTCGCAGAAGTCAGAGCATATCTGTGTTAATGCCTTCTTTTCCTCGTGATTTAGATGTTCTGTCCGTAACAATTTTTGTAAGCATTCCTGCCTGTATAGTATGGCCGTCGCTCTCGTGTAACGTGAGCATCTCCGCGGCGTCACCCAGCTGCATAGCGTCTAACGTTACCCTCGGCGTCGTAATTTCAATAGTTTCGGTTGTATTAATTATATTTATTGGGCAGATATAATCATTGGGTTCTACCAGGCAACTACCAATAAATACTCCTGGTTCCGTTTCTTCAGGTTTCACTATTCCAATCTGATTTTGACTAGTAATAGCTTGCACGATAGTTTCATTGCGAGGCGTCAGAATATACTTCTTGTGAGGATGCATTTTTAAATTTATTCCTATTCGAAATATTTCCTTTGCATGATCGCATTTTGCTCAGTGCTTCTTTAAGAAATCTATGCAATTCCTTCCTAAGCGATCGGGAAGTTATTTTTTACCACATACATGGTGTGTCTTATCTCCTCATTTCCGAGGATGATCGTGGCTCGGCGTATTCCCTTTTAAATTTCCCACTTTAACAAGTGTTAGGTTAGCATCCATATCCAACAAGAAATTCATTTTTCCTTTTCTCATTTCCTTTATTGGCAAGGTTACCAATTCTAGAGTAGCGCTGACCCGCGCCGGTTATCTGAGCTACTTAATGCTCTCGCGCGGCTCGCGTTATCTTTCTGTTTTTCTCCTCTTCTTCTTCGCTACTACTGAACGACAGTTCTGCGTCTTCTTTGCATGTTTCGTTTTCTTTTGCTCTTATCATAGTATTGTTGTACCCCGGATGGACTACAACTTAATATTAGAGATAGTCGGGTTCGTTAAGCCTAAGGAGTTGGGACTCCGAGCAGGATCAAAAGAATGGAAGGAAATCTTCTTGAATTCACTAACACACTTTCTTTATTTTAATTGGTTTATTTAATAAATGCACAAATTCTTGAGTTTAGTATTTCTTATTTTATTACTTTACACACGGTTAAACGTCGGCAAGCGGCTCGGCGCGTATCGCGTTACTCTGGCGACCGACGACCGAGTATGTTACCTGAGACGCTGATAATGAACTTCACCGCGCTCTTGTAATATCTTGCGCGATGTTTATAATAATGATTTCGAACGACACGTTATGCTTGATTCTTGACTCTCCAGCGACTCCGCCTTGTGTAATCGATTATATCTGATCGATGCTCGATCAGCATTCTGATCGATTGCGTCGATCGATTGCGTGATATTGATTAATCAATATTATATACCTAAATTTGATGATCAAACCGAGCGTGATATTGATTAATCAATATCACGCTTGGTTTGATCATCAAATTTAGGAATTTGCTGATAGGCTTTTTCGCAATGTTCTCGCGTGATGCATTTCTGCGGTCTTTCGAAAGACTGGTCGCAATTTCGGCGGTCACACATTTGTGTTGTCTTTCGAAAGACTTTTCGAGATTCATGCGACCTAATTTTGTTGCCATGCGGACTACTTTTATTATTGGTTATTATTTTATTATTGATTGTAGATCTGGCTTCAACAGTATTTACTAGTATCCTCTCGTTTCTTTCTCTTGTCTCGCTCGTCTTACTTGTTTTTTTCTCTGATCCATTGGATTTTGACCAACATTCTTTTTTATCATGTCCCGCCTTTTTACAATTTACGCAATATTTTTCCATCGCATTTACGCCAATGGATTTTTCGGCTTTAGGTGAAGAAAATCGATTCGTGTATCTACTAGTTCGACAATCTCGTCCGATATGTCCGATTTTTCCGCATCTTGGCATTGCGGTATTTTATTTTCGCGGGCGGGTGTGCGTACTATATTCGCTTTTGGCGCTATCACACTCAAAATTTTCCATTGGTCCTTTAAATTTCTCTTCCGCACTCGCGGCAGCGATGGCGTCTTGCAGCGTTGTATAATGTTGTGATTGTACCAATAGTTTTATGTTGTCTAGTAATCCGAGCTGAAAATTGCATAGAGCCTGCTGCTGTATGGTTTTCAAGATCGCTCGTTTACTTTCTATTATGTTATTTTGATCTTCTATCATGGATTCGTATAATTCCATGGTTAGTTTGTCCATACGCAATCCGAACGCTCTTGCCGATTCTCCGGATCTTTGTTTTAGTGTATTGAACTCTAGTTGCAAGTGTGTAATACTTTTCTTGCTAAGATAGCAAACTTCTAGCTCTCTTTTTAACTGAGCAAAATCGCGTATATCTCGAGTTTGAAAATCAGTCATAGCTCTGCCTTTTAATTTAATGCATAGTATCGCTTCTAGTATCTTTCTAGTATCATCTAGAGATTTCATCGAATTCCGGAATCATATCGCGAACTTCTTTTAATCATAGATATCCCGCTACGATCTCGAATCGGTTTCGTATATCTTCGAGTGTTCGTCCGTAGGTTATGTCTAACGGTTTACCACGGGGTTATTCATTAGGCACTTGTGCGAATCGGTTTTCGTTACAGTCGAAAACTGTAATTTCTAGTCGACTCATTCGTTCTTATGCGAATTCCTTCTAGCAACACGTCAAATATTGATTCATTATTCGGTTTTGATTACTCTATCCTTCTGCGCGAGGGGCCTGCCGAAGCTCTAAGACGTTCTATCTCCGCGTCTACTTCTGCGCGGATTATTTCTGGTTCCCGAGTTTCTTCGCCATAAGATCTACGTAATTGTCGTTCCGCCATGTTTTTATGCTCGAGGTTGCACGGAACCGTGTAATATTCCTCCAGATCAAAAACGCTATCGTTGTAAGATGTTAGCGAAAACTCTCTCCGTTGTGAATTTTGGCTCTCGTTTCCTTCAGAACGTCTTGTTCTGGGATGCAGTGTTCATCCACTATTTCCGGTATTAGGCTCTCGTCTACGTTATTGAACGGAAATACTCGCTCGATAACTATGTGTGGAGCACCGACTCAGGTGAGCTCTCATCCGAGTGTCGCGTTTCTAAATTTCGACGCATCTTATAGCGGATATTGCGTACGGTTTCTTGATCTACACGCACGGAGGTGACAGGACTTCGCGCTCTTTGTGTTCGCTCGTCGTGTAACCATGATATATTTCTAAAGGGTCGGTTTCTATTTATTTCGCCGTCCGACATCAATGCTATCGCTTGCTTATAACAATTTTTACAATTTTTATTGCGATACGATTTTTTTACTTACAGTATCGCTGCTAGCTTCATTGCTCGTTGTTTCGTTGTCGCGTATTTGCCGTAGATCGGTGCCTTCTCCGGCGTCGCTGATATGCGCTCGCTAGCTGCTCTACCGGGTGTCCTTGTCAACTGGTATCGATGTATGTTGGGCACTGCTGGCTCGCTGCTCTGCTGCCGCTGATAGCTGTAGGGTTGTCCTCGGCACTCAGCTATTTTTTTCGTACTCTTTCGATTGTAAGCTTGTTATTTTCTTACGGAGCCTTTTCCGTCTGCCTGTTTTCCATAGGTCTTATAATTCGAGAAAGTTTTTTTCTTCTGCCTGCAGCCTTGGGGCTAATACTGCAGATCTTAGTCTGAAGGTTGCCAGAAAAATTTTTTCTCTTTCTGCCCGTTTTGTCTGCTAAGGCTTACCCTTGATTTCTGCTGGCTCAGTTAGTAATTATCCTCTCAGATTGTATGAATCGTGGGGATAGTGTCGACAATCTCACCGCTGCCACCAAAATGTTATAGCCCGGATTGGGTTACAAGATTGTAATTAGGGAAAGTCGGGTTCGTCGAACCTTAGGAGACAAAATTCCGAGCAGGATCGTAGGTGGAAGATTCTTCTGGCCAAATATTAATACTCACTTTCGTTATGTAGTTGATTTATTGATACGGCTTCTTAACAATGTTTCGTGTGAATCTCGCTATTATTGATAACGACTGGCCGTGAAGTACAACTGTCTTATTACGTATTGTGATCCTCTCAGTGATTTAGTGACTGTTTTTATAGTATTCTAGTAATGTCATCTTATAATTCTAAATCGGACTATATGTCAAAACGACGCGCTCTCACAAATTCCTCGTTCGCGCTCTGCTTTGGAATTTGCGGACTTGCTTTTGCATGCTTGCATTTCTGGCCGGCGTTTCCGTAGCATCGGCTATTCCGAGATTCGAGAATGATTGTGAGGATAAGACATATGGCAAAAATAATATAAGGAGTAATTCGGACTACAATAGAAGATTTTAAGAGAAATAAACAATGGAGAATGGTGTTGGATTTCCGAGCACTGAATGACAAAACCGTCGGAGACGCATATCTATTACTAAATATTGTTGATATTTTAGATCAACTAGAAGGAACTCGATATTTTTCGGTATATGATTTAGCTTCAGGAATTTATCAAATAGAAATGTATCCTTCACAAGACAGTATTTACAACTCCTTTTAGACATTAGAAATTTGACGTAATGCTATTTGGATTAAAAAATGCACCTTTCAACGATTAATGGATTTAGCATAGTCAGGCCTACAAAGCGAACGAATTATTCGTATATATGGATGATATAGTTATTTGCGCATCATCACTGAAAAAGTATGAAAGAAAGTACCACTTTTTAATAAACAGATTACGAGAAGCAAATCTAAAATTATAACTTGATAAATGTGAATTTTTTTAAATCAGAAATGACTTATTTGGGACATGTTATCAGCAAAAAATAGAGTTAAGCCAGATCTTAAGAAATTAGAAGCTATGCGATTATTTTCTAGACCGAAAAATATTAAACAATTTCTGAGACTAATCGGATATTACAGAAGATTTATATCAAATTTTTCAAAATTGACTAAACCTCTCACTAATTTATTAAAAACGAACGTACGTTCTGGGCATCGGAACAAGAAAATTCATGTGAAATCTTAAAACAAAAATTATGCAAAGAATCTGTATTATAATATCCCAATTTTTCAAAACCGTTTATTTTAACAACTAATGCTTCCGGAATAGCAATAGGAGGAATTTTATCACGGAAGAATTAACAAAAACCGACCAATAGCTTATGCTTCACGAACTCTAACTGATAATGAATTGAAGTATGATATATATAAAAACCTTAGCAATAATATATTGCGTCAAACATTTCCGCCTATATTTATTATATATGGCCGAACATTCATTTTAATTATCATCAAATGCATCTGACGAAAAAGAAAAGGAAGAAGGGAACATAGAAGAAGAAAAAGACGAAAGCGATGAAGAAGATAATAATAAAGACGATGCAGACATCCACGAGGACTATGATTTGAGAAAAACCAAGCCTGTGATTATTGAAAACTAGACGTTGAAGAGTTATTATTATTGACTCTCGAGAATTATTGTTTCTACATAAAGATAACTTAGATAACTTAGATATATTTCGTTGACACGAACGGGAAACCACTAGACACTAGATCACAAAAACTATTCGAACAAAATAAATTACCTAAACTAAACAATCTCACCCTAGGAGAAGCTCAGGCCATAAAATATAAAAATTATTATCATATAATCCTAACAGTTAGTGTAAAACAACGAGAAAATCCGACAATGACTTTAAATCAGATAACCTTAGCTTTGAAAGAATTGCAGACAAATTTAAATTGACCGACGAATTGAAGTTAGAAACTGTTAGCATTGCGAATTTATTAATAATGTAACGGTGTAATATTAAAACACAAATACAATGAATCTTTATAAACGTGCCCACTAAATTAATTATTTGTAATGACTTAATAAAATATCCTCCCAAAGATCTCCGTTCTAACATAATAAATAAAATGCACTGTTTACCTACGTGTGGACACCGAGGCATCACTAAAACTTATAGTAAAATTAAACATAATTACTACTGAAAGAATTTAAAATTAAATGTGCAAAGATATGTATAGCAATGCTTGCAATGTCAACTAAAAAAGCTATTACGTGTAAAAACAAAACAACCAATGATAATTAGTGACACCTCAGGATCCGCTTTCGACAAAGTAGCAATGGATATCGTGAGACTTTACTAAAAACCGAGAGAAGAAACGAATACATTCTGGCCTTACAAGATCAATTAAGAGATATGGCCGCGATAAAATTTTCAAAAAATTGAAAATTTTTTTTTGCTTAAATGGGTCTTTATTATCACAAAAATAAGTAGCAATTGGATTTATAACGAAAAAAATTTTTTTTACTAAAAGAGCGTATATCGTAAGGGACGCTACGGCGCCACTAAACGTTTCGGAACGCGCCGCGGCGCGTGATTACCATTAAGTTTTTATATGTCTGTTTGATTTTAAGTCGTTCTATATTTAGAATATATCGTTTTACTTAAAATATATAGCAGAATGTATGGCAGAACAATACAATTATATATAACGTGCAATATTGGAAACTGTTTTGGAATTCTAATTATTAATTAGAAAACATATATTGAGTGTAATAATAAAGTGTTTAATGTTTAATGAGCCGTTATTGTTATATGAAGCATCAAATCCTTTATAGTAGGTAATTATTAGGTCTTATTTTTTGAAACTTTAAAATATAATAATTTATATAACTTGGTGTCAATTATTGATGTCGGATCTTTCATACAAATTGTATTGTACAAAGTATTATTTTAGAAATATATCACTTAGATTAGATATATATTATTTAAATTGAGTCAGGTAATGCAATTTCATGATATCATTATTTTTTAAAAAGAATTAGTACTACTATCATTTGAATTTTAAAACAAGAAGGCTTTAATGGGAATATAAAGATACGTATCATATGGGTTTTATTTTTTTTTAATGCGGTTGTATATTGAACTTTCGAGATAATTATAATTTGGCGCTACTTTTTTAATATCAAATCTTTTATACAAATAATACATATTATTAGGAGTGAGTATTATTTGAACATCAGTAAGATGACGTAATTTTATTTTTAACGTAATTTTGTTTTAGACACAATTTTGTAAAACTCTTTTTCCATTAAAAAGTAACACTTTCATATAATAATTTTTCACATACATACTGCGCATACACTTGGCGACGTTTTTTACTTTTTTATAAAAAGTAAGTTTGTTGTGATATCATTCATTGTTATGTTAATCATTTTATAAACAATATATATATTTTTATTATTTGCTACATGATTATATCATAATATAATGATGGATTTTATAAATGTATATGTCGGTTCTACATATACATACTAAAAAGCAATTGAAAAGTGAAAAAATCTGTAAAAACTTCTACGAATAAAAATTAAGTATAAATAGAAATTTGAAAGTATATTATGTAAAATCTGCATCTATATTATGTTGCTTATTATATATTTTCATTAAAAAACTTTTCTGTCGAAATAATAATATATAATAATAATAAATAAATATCTTTAGCACCTCTGGGCCATTACTTTTTTTTAACTTGCATCAATTTCAATCTAAAATTTTTCTTCTCTACACGTACTTGTGTGACCTTTCTCCTTTTCCATCTACAAAAGACTTTTGTAGATGGAAAAGTAGATGGAAATTTTTGTATAAAATTCTTTCTTTTGCATAAATAAGAAAAGTGCGTAAATTTGGGGTTATTTTTTACTTTTTTTTTTAAGATAATTTTGTTAGGTTACAATAAACTATAAGTAATAGATCATAAGTTAGACTAAGAATTAACCAATCATAGTCAAATATTCTTATAATAGATTCAATATATAATTGGCCAATTCTTATCTTCTACCTTAATTTATTATTTATAGTTTATTACAGAATAGAGTAATGATAAAATAGAGTAATGATAAAATTTTTTAGAGTAATGATAAAATTCGTTAATCTAATTGGTCAATCAAACACGTTTTGAAGCAATTATGAATGCTATTTTACAATAAATCACAAGTAATAAAATACAATAGATTATAAATTAGAAACTAATAGCATTTTCAAGTAAAGTGGAATCCAAATTCAAACTAGATGCATTTTCTGCACCTAAAAGAAGATATATCCTGTGGCGATATCGACGGACACAACGGACGAGCCGCACAGCCAATCAGTGCGTGACAACGCCAGCTAATGAGGGACGTCCACGTGAAAGAGAGGAGACGACGAGAAATCGCCGCTAGAAGGAAAGAACACAGTCGCGCTCAATTGCTGGAAGAGAATTGTTAGTCGGTCGATCAGCTATGATATCACTGTGATATTTTGTAGTATTTCAAGAATATATTTGTACGTTATATAGTTAATCGTATGAAGCTAATCGTTATATAGTTAATTGTGTTAATTCTCACCTTGTTACCTCTACCTTAGACTCCTCCTTTTCACATTCTTATTCTCGCGTGGCCAAGCGACGAATTCGCCACAATCTCATTCTATATCTATCTTTTTTTAGATTGGCAAAAAATGCATTCAATTCGAATTCCCGAGTTGGGTTCCGCTTCGTTCGAAAACGCTATAAAAATTTAATCTGATTGGTTAATTTTTAGCTTCTGATTTATAATCTATTATTTATAATTTATTATGGAATAATACTGAAATTTTGACCGCATCGTAAAATAATGCAATAGTACTACAAATAACAATGACAATAAAAGCTTCAGATCTTCGCTGAATCTAATAGCTAATAGCTTTCTACAATAAATTATTAGTAATAAGTCATAAGTCAGAGACTAAAAATTGACCATTAGAGAATATTTAGAGAATATTTTTATTAAAGAATATCAGGTAAATAAATGTCTTAATATATATTAATATATTAATAATAAATAGTTAATAATAAATAGTAATATTGTTTATTTCTATTTCTAATAGATATAAAATATTATTACATATTATTTTTTCACTTCATCACTTCTCAATGTCAATCAATAGAGCACTCTATATAAGAGCACTTTGTGCATTCTGTGCACTTGAATGTTTAAGTCTTTCTTTATTTAACCTTTGAATATATGTTTATCTTACTCTAAAAAATATTGAGAAATGCAAGCAGACACGAACAAGTTTAAAGTTATGCGCTCGTTAAAAATTAGATAATACTATTACACTATTAACCTTTTGTCAAAACACAAACACAAACTATCACAACGATCTTCACGACGACAGCAACTCACAAAATTCATTATTATTATTTTTTTTCGCACACCTGCATCAATACCCGCACTTACAACCATCCCAAATCCCTGATCGTACACGCACACACAATCGCACCAGCATCGCACCCGCACAGCATCCGCACTCTACCGTCACTCGCACTCTTTCATAAGGCGCAAATAAAATATATAAATAAATATATTAATATGTGATAAAAAGATGTATGTAATAAATTTTTTTTTTAATAAAAACAAATATGATTTAAGCATATCAAGATTTTACTGTGTGTGTGTGTGTGTGTGTGTGTGTGTGTGTGTGTGTGTTAGTAAAATAAATAAATATATTAATTAATGTTAACAATATTAATAACAATATTAACAATATTAATTAAAATATTCTTTTTCATTTGCTCTTTTCCTCTTTCGCTATCTCGCTCGGTCTTTCACCCTCTCGATCGCTCCTTCACTGTCTCGCTCACTCACTCGAAATGCATACTTTGCTCCGAAGGCTTGACCGTTAGTGCCACTGTCTCACAATAGCGAAAAATGCAACTGTCCACACAGAGGTCCGACAATGACGACATTTCTTAAAAGTAAACATCCAAATTTGAATTTTGCATAATATCTGTGTTCATAGGGCACGTAGAGAAAAAATAAAAATATTTATATAATAAAAATACTTATTATATAAGGCAAATTCAAGCTATCCATTACGCCTATTCAGAAGTTGATCAGTTCAGCCATTATTGAGGTCCGATAATTTCGGTTCTCAGCAACTCGCCAACTCGCGTAAATAGACGCGGCCGATCTCATGAAGCGCTAGCGCGTACATTTGGCGACGAGCCATGGCCGTGTCTCTTAATAAAGAGACATTAATACTGATGCAAAAAACGTTATACGGTTAAAAATAAAAAGCGTATTCTTAGACAATGCGACTTCAAGAAAAGTGAAAAAGAGCTCCTTCCTTCCGCGAGAGAGCATTTTTCATTAACTTCTCATTAGAATCACATCGTGTCATTCATTCTAAACAACTTTTTCTCGATATTTGAACTTAAAATCAATGAAATCTATCAACAATGAGAGACAACCTTCTAGAAGGGAGGCAAGACTTTAAAAAATCTTCCCCACGATAACTTCCGTGATCAAGAGCAGTAAATCCTCAAATAAATTCCATTTAATTGCGATTGGAAATCTTTTGGATTTTCCTTCCATTCCTTTTTCTCCATCTTTCTAAGATCTTCTTTCCTTTTCTATCTTATTTTCAACTATGGACCTTTTGGGCTGTGGACCTTGTGGTATCATAATAGATCCTTAAAGTTCATGATTGCCGAATAAATCAGCGAATTTTTCCTTTTCTATCTTACTTCTTGCTGTAGAGCTCTCGGGTTTTTAATATCGTAATACATTCTTAAGGATCATGGTTGCCGAATAAAGCAGCAAGCTTTCGTTTTTATTCTCCCTCTCTCTCTCTCTCTCTCTCTCTCTCTCTCTCTCTCTCTCTCTCTCTCTCTCTCTCTTTCTCTCTCTCTCTCTCTCTCTCTCTCCCCCTCCTTGATATGTTTTTCTCCTATCTTTTGTTACGTCCGGAGGACTTCACGAATTCTTCTCTTTCGAAAAAAAACAACGGCTGCTAATCTGTAAATGAAGCACTTCGAACGATCTAAGGAAACTCTAAATAAATAAACAAAAATTCCTCTCGAGATATGTCTCACTATCAAAAAAAATTCTTGGGATAAACAGCTTTGTCGGCACCGACAAGTTTATGACATACCAATAAAAAAAAATAATATTAACAAAAGCAAATTCCTAACGGATAAGAAACGCGTCGGATCATTTGAGGGTGACACTCCTCAAATTGGTGGGGAAACTAAGGGAAACGCCAATCAAGAAGAAACGATTAGCGGCTGTTGGCGGCCACACCAATGAATGATTAAGGGTGTGGAAATGGCGGAAAATTTTTACTAACTAATTCCATCATTCGCTAGGAAATCTGGAAATATAAAAACAATCACAATTCATAGAACACCGCTCCCCTCCTTCCTCTATACTCACAATTTTTCTAAACTATCATTCGACAAGCCAACGCGGAAATCCATCACGCCCTCAGATATTCCCCCTTCGGAATCCTTTAAAAACCGCGACTTGGAGCGGATCGCTCTCTTCTCTCTTCACATCGCCCCACGTTTTGACAGACGAGACCATCCGAGGTTGGCGCCAATTTTTTCAGTTAGAATTTGTACGCGATATCTTTATTTCACGTGTGATACGATCCACGATCCAGCGCAGGCACCACACTTCTCACCAGCGCCCGCCACGACAAGAGTAAGTCCAATTTTATTACTCCTTTCCCGCGGTAGATTGGCTGTTTGGTTCGCGATCTCTACCTAATTGTTTCATTAAAATACTCCAACATTCCAAATTAGCAAGCCGCCGATTAACTCGGTGAAGCTGTCTTCCCCGATTTCTCCACACTCTGACTTGACAAGCCGCCGATTAATTCGGTGAAGTTGTCAACCTCGATTCCACAACATTCCAACCTGGCAAGCCGCCGATTGATTCAGTGAAGCTGCTTTACCACGATTCCTCAATTTCTTTTTTTTTACCACTCTCACTTCACATTCTCTTTCATCTGACTCTTATTTACATAGTGAACCAAACGAAAGCCATCCCGAACAACCCAACGAAACGGGCATTGCGACACCGTCGGGAGAAGTTTAATAAGCGGATTCGTCGCGAAACCGGACACGCCGAAGAACTCGCGGAGCAGTTGATAGACGTAGAACCGAGACTAGCTAACATCTCTCTACACCAATACGCCACCGTCCTCCGCTTCGCGGCCGATTTTGAGAAACAGTGCACTCCAGAGCACTTCGACGTGGAAAAATTCTACGGCCTCGTCCGTCAATTTCCCCGCTCTCCCACCCATCCACCTCCTGACACCTTCTTCATTAAAAGAAGATTCAAACCCGACAGCCAGTTTTGGGATCAGATCTCAAAACACCAAATTACCGATACCATGTACATTTCCCGTGATCCTCTTCTCTACTTCGTCCCAGTCCAAGGTTTTCCGCAGTGCTCACCCTGATCCTCCGCCACATCTGCAACCCGATCCCATCGACATGCTCGCGATCACCAATTTTTTACCCCAATTGGAACAATTGGGTATATAAAATCCAGATTTTCTTTTGTTTGTTTGTTATTTACTATTATTCAAAATTTACGTATAAAAAATTTTTTCTTTTTTGTAACCAGTATTTCAACACTTTAATGTACACAGTAAAATTTGCGAATAACATTGTAATTCTTTTTTTTTATTATTATTATTAAATCAATTAACTCTAATTCCGTCTCAATTTATTTACCTTAAAACTTGACCCCGAACCATTCACGGCTCCCTGAGGATCGCACGAGGTCCATCCCTGGTAAAAGAGATTCGGTTCTCTGACCAAAAAACAGACCACCGATAGCGCGGGCGCAGGTAAGGATTATAACGTCACCGACGCTGACCCGATTCCTGCCCCCTTAACGCGACTCGCGGATCGACCTCACGACATCGTTCCGTGAGAACAGAAAAGGTTCCGTGCGTCCACCCGAGTTCTCCTCCTCCTGATGAAAGGTATTATCTTTCCTCTAGAACTACGGACGTAACACTTTACTTATTTCCTTTTCCCTCACAATGACTTAATCGAAAGTGCCGACTTCTAAATCTCAACAGTCTAACCGCTTTCTCAAATGTGTCCACTATCGCCGAAACGGCCGGGCTCGACGGGTGTTCAAGAACAGCGATAAACAATCAAAGCAAATTTTAAAAGAATCAACCAAACTATCGCAATCAAATTCGACTATCCCCACTTCTGAATTCCTCTTTAATGTACTTTCACACTTTCTTTCTGCTTTGCCTGTTAGAACGTTTAATTTTTGCAATAGAGTCAATTTCCCCGTTCATCGATCACAATTAAAATCCTCTACCGATTTCCAAGTCCTATCCTTCCGTTCTATGATGAGAAACCCTTTTTCCCCGATTTTAAAAAGAATCCTTCCATTCATTCAACTTAATAACCTATCATAACCCTATCTCCAGAAGAAAACCAAGGCTACTTCCCTCCTTAACTCTCAAACATTAATTTTTATTTACATACTTATATACATATATACATATTTATATATTATTATTGTTAAATATTACGATTAATCCCATGACGAAATATCCTTATCATTGAATTAAGTTAATTGAAGAATTAGCATAACCGGATAGGATCATCGGTCAGAAAATTTAATTCAAACATTCACATTAAAATTGATATTAAAATCCTATCAGATGACCTCCACATGAATGTAACACTCGCGATAAAACACACACACACACACACACACACACACACACACACACACTTATTCTCTGTATATGATTAGTGACTCATAAACTTTATATTTTTGTAAATTGCTTTGTTGTTTGTAAACTCAGATCTTCCTCTTCTCCCGAATCTTGGCACCGACCAGCTAATCCGCGACGTCGGGAAAGGTGCATCGTTACAGTCTTATTACCGAAAGTTAAATGTACAATTGCTTTTAAAAAATGTTATCAATCAATGATTCGTATCTTTGTTTTCTCATTTTTCTTATTCTAAAACAAAGTAATAGTAGCTTTAATTTTTTTTTCAAAATTATATCATAAAATTGCGTTTAGCCTAATTTAACTCAAATGATATGTATCTAACATAGGTGGTAGTAATTCTCATTCCATCTCAATATGTATACATAATATTCCGGCATACCCTTTTGTAAAGAATTTTTAAATACATGTATACTTGAATCGAATGGATAATTACAAAGAATTAAAGAAGTATGGCGACGCGCACCCTCCGCGCAGCGCGTGAGCCTAGCTTCGCGGGTGATAGCGGCGCTCGTCGCTAGGCGCTGCCCGACCCTATCACCGAGTTTTCGTGCATTCAGAATACGGAATACTTAAGGAGGCGCGGAATACTTAAGGAAGCGCGCGACCATCCACTGATACTCCCGTTCACCCTCCAGATATTGCGTGAAAACGCAAAGTCAGACGTACAGGACATCTCGACCATAAGGTTCTTTTTCGACCGCAAGGTCCGTTCCTTACGACCGCAAGGTCCGCTCCTCGAAAGATCTTTTCGACCGCAAGGTCTAAATTCCGGGAAATCTCTTCCCGAGTATAGAAGAAAACGATCGGAAGGACATGTACAAGAAGCACGACGCACCAGCGACTGGGACACAACGGTCCGCCAGCCTAACCGGCCGATCCGGCCAGGAAAACGACGACGCACGACATCATCGTCAGCATCGTCGTCATCATCGTCCACTTCCTCTTCCTCATCAACCTCATCGATGATTAGTTCCAACTCCTCTTCATCATCGTCTTCCTCATCAATCTCTTCTAAGAGGCGACGAACTGTCTCCAAGGAAAAATTCGTCTCCGAGCGGACAACTACGCGGTCACCACCACATCTCGACCGCTCGTTTACACTAGGGAAGCATCTCGAGGTCCGCTCCCCTTTACAAGAGCTCCAGGTGAAAACGACCTCGCAGGTACTGGTATGGAAGCTGATCCCGATCACCGGGATACCTCCAATGACGACGCCGCTCCGAGACCAACGATCTCGGCTGATTGATCAAGGGATGCAGATAGACAACAATCCGACAGACGTACGCAAGCACAGAAGCAGGGAGCCAAGCAACGCAGAAAGGGACGACGAGCACTCCTCTTCTCTCGTTAGCAAGAGCTAACATCTTCTCGCGTCCACCAAGCCTGGTGAGCCACAAATTCTCCTCTCAAGTGATTTTATACATACGCACGCACGCACGCACGCACGCACGCACATACACGATTTTGTTTTGACTTTCGGTAACATGTAGAAGAATTTATCCATGTACACCAACATTTTGTATGGTTTGAAGTTTGGTAAATTTAATAATTCATACTCAATTCTATAATTCTAAATTTGTATCGCTCAAAGGATTACAATTTAATCGTAATCTTTGCTTAATTAAAAATGAATAAATTCTTTTTTTATTAGAAATATGAATTAATACTCATTTTAATGGTAAATCGATAACATTGATTTCTTATTTAAATTATTTAATAGTAAATTTCAAAAATAATAGAAATGCACTTGTTCTATAGTGTACAGCCTGGTAATTTTTTCAAATCATTTTATTAACAAATCATTTTATTGTTGCAAAATTTAAAAAATTGTAATAATAAAAAGTTTCATTTCTCCTGACTCGTTGTCCTTGACAACTGTAGTAGTAAATATCCTGACGGGTCCTTGACAACTGTAGTAGTAAATATCAATATTTCTCAAAAAGAATTTGAAGACAATGTTATAAACTTTATTTTAGATAGTTTTGTGTCATATAACACAGTAGAGTTATCGGCATTTCTGAAAATATTTGATGACAATTTTGATTTATGATAATTTCTAATGTAATTCAAGTAAATATAAAGAATTCAATCTCATAAGATCGATTTTTCAGAATTCACAATACTTTATGACAAAAACATAATACTTTATGAAATTCGGAATGTATATCAAATTGTATATAATAACTGAACAGTTATATTACGTCTTATGTAGCGCTTATTCGATTTCAAATTTAATACTTTTATATCTAGATAATAAATTTCGAATTGTAAACATGTATTATAGATATAAATATTCGTAAAAATGGCAAACAACTGCATCATTTATCAGCCCGTTATTACGAAGAATTGAAGAATCATATAAAAATAAAATAAAAGATATAAAAAATGAGATTTCAAATGCCAAACATGTATGTACAATAGCAGATATTTGGAGCAGTCGTCGATTCATTGGTGTAATTGTTCATTGAGTTAATATTGTAGATATGTATTTATATTATTAATCAATGTATAGTCAATATTTGAAAAACTCGCATTCACTCATCAAATCGCTATTTTTAATCATATAAAAAAATTCAAATGAACAGATATTGCCCAAAAAGATAATTATTCAATCAAAAGCCGCTCTTTCTCTAATTGTAAAAAAGTGCATTGTTGATCATAGAAGCTTACGTTTTAACTGACAGATTTTTTTCAGTCTTCGAAACTCTGTATGACGAATTTCTTAGACTTTATTTTTTTCTAATGTCAGAAAGGCTTTCTATTAAATATTGTCAACATTATGAACTGTATGACTTCTGAACAAATAAATGAAACATTCAATATTTTTAAATTCAATTATCAATTCGACATCTGTAACAGTGGTCTTTTTATTTAGAACTTATCATATATTTTCATTTATAATAGATTAATGCACAGTTGTTCAAAAGAATTTCGTATGCCATTGCCTGCAAACAATTCCCTGGAAGCCACACACATGACCAAATTGCCAATATTTTGAATGAAATTCATTCAAAATTTGAAATAAGTGAAAAGTTGATAGCAATTGTTACGGATAATGGTTCCAATTTTGTCAAAGCTTTCCAAAAATTCGGAGTACATATTGATTTTTTGTTTCACGAAGGTTTAAGAACTTTTTTCTACCAATACACTTAAATCTAAGTAATAGAGACATTCATAGATAGATGAGTAAATGGATCGACTCTTAGTTTGTTCATAAAAATTTAATCTAAGTAATAAAAATTTAATATCTAATTGATATTAAAAATATTTTACGCATGAAGTCCTACCTTTCCAAATTCTGACTCTTTAATTCTTTTATTATTTAATTCTATTGTGATTATTAGATAGTTTTTTGTTTTAATATATTTTTTCTTCATTTTAAACATCTACGAAAATTCTAAATAAAGTCATCAAAACTGAAAAGTAAATTTGTGTGGAGATGTATTTTTTACAGAAAACTTCGTAAAATTGAAATTTCAGTAATTTACAAAAAATTTTAAAATCTTCAGTTCTAAAATTTCTAAAGATTTTTAACAATGTATGGGAACTAATGGTAATATGTTTTAGACTATATCAAAGCATGTGGAGAATAAGATCAAAATGTATTAATCTATGGAAACAGTGTCTTTGAAGGAATTATTTCTCCATTATTACCTCCTCATCAAAGATGTGCTGGTCATACTTTGCATTTAGTTGCAACAATTGATATCTTAAATGATATCAATTCATATGAAAATATTAAACTGTTGTACAATGATGTAATTAAGAAATGCACAAGTTTGTGTTCAATAAGATAAGGAATTCAATAAGATCTCCAAAAAAATATGAGATAGCAATTGAAACTTTGGAAGAAACATTAAAACGACCTGTTGCTACACGGAATTCGTTGTTCGACTGTTTTAAACAACTTATAAAACCGAAAGATAAACTTTTCACTTTGTATTGTCAACTAGATATTGATTCTTTAACAATGGGCGATTTTATGTAATACACAATATGGAATACATGCAAAATGAAAATTTTTCAAATGATTTGTTAATATGTTATTAATTTTATAGATTTATAGAGGAGTATATTAAATGCTGAACCAATCGCAAAAGCATTGATATTCTTTAGAGTGAAGTTAGCTACGGTTATTTGCTGTCAACAATTATTTCTGCCAAAAATAAATTACAAATAATCAACGCAGATCTTATTTATTGCATACTGTTACGTCATGACAACTGCACGATTCTTCTCTTTCGGGTATCAGTTATTAGAATTTAATTAAGCGGATAAACAAGTGATACATGTTCTGTTACTCTGTTAGATCGCGACGGTTACGCAACTGATCTCTTCCGGGAGTCGATTACAGACAAGAATTTGGCTAAGCAGGTAATCCCTATTATCCTAATCGCGGAAAAACAACACATGTACAGATGTTTTCCTCAACGAAATCATATATATATATATATATATATATATATATATATATATAGTGCCCTTAAAGGCACGGAGCGCGCACTGCTACTTCTTTTTTTCAGAACATTTTCAGTCCGTCAGTTGTCAATAATTCAATCAGTCGGTGTCAGTCGAAATAAATCAATAATTTCACCAAGTGACCAAGTTTCCTGGCGACACCGCTTCCGCCTTCATCATCTCGCAGGTCCCGGCATTCCAGAGTAACAGTAAGTTCAATTACACATAGTAAAATTCCCTAATAATAGTTTTCTATTATTCGAGTCTCTTCTCCTTATATTTTCTCTCTTACATCCTTTCTATCCTCTGCCGTTCTCCTTACACTTCTACTCCCTTTTTCTTTTTCTTTTCTCTTTCTTTCTTTGCTTGGGTCGTCGGACTTCTCGGGCTCTCTATGCGTTGTGGAACACTCAGCAGGTTCATGGTCACCGAATAATAATTCGGGAAATCTATTCTTTTTTTTTTCTCTCCTCTCTTACAATTTTCTCTTTCCTTTGTTAATTTCTCTCCTCCGTCGGATCTCTCGGTTTCCTGAAATATTTCAGAGATAGCCTTAAGGTTTACGACCAATGACATTTCCTTCATATTCCAAATCCATTTTTTCAGTGAAATCTGCATCATCCTCTCTTTCCGACGCTCAGAGACGGAGGCGAGCCCTGAAGAGGCTCCGTTATCGTCGCAACAAGCGAGCTCGTCGATCAGGGAATTACCCCTCGCCTAGGACATCCGAGGTTTTAACACATGCTGAAGAAACCACAAGTTGTTCCAGCAGGAGACCCTATTATTTGTGCATATCTCCTCCGTCCTATTTCCCGATCAGACCATCCGAATCTGGATCACCCCCAGATTTCAGTGCACTCTTCCCAGAGCGCCATGACACTAATCTCCAGATATATCCAGATTTCCGCACCCAGAAATCCTTGGACGAGTTCTGCAAACTCCGGACTCCTTCCCCTCCTCTCCTAGACGTCAGAAACCGTCAGAAATCCGACCTCCTCTCCGAAACAACCACACACAGATAACAAAATGTAGATTTAAATAGATTAATAACGTAAGATAAAAATATCAAATATAGATTAAATATACTATGCAAGATAAGAATAATTAGAATATAGACAAACATACAAATATAATAGAATTTGTACACGGAAATTAAATAATACATCCGTAAATTTTTTAGAACATTTATATTATATGAATTCCCATACGTAACACCTTTTCCCTTTTTTTATTATTTTATTAAATGTAAATATATCTTCACTAAATGAACTTCAACACAAGAAATAATGACATGGATCTTGTAGTTAGCTAAACTTGTAATCGCTTTTAAAATTATTAATTATATGTAAAATTTAAATTATTTATCGTTTTTTCTTTAGTTATTTCTCCCTCTTTCATTCCCCGTTATCCCAAGATTCGCACATGGTCCTGTCCCTGGCAAAAGAGATTAAATTCTCTTGCCTAAATTACGGACCGATGGACGCACGTCACGCAGTCGAAGTCATAGCATCTTTTTCAAGACGTTGACTCACACTCGTGGACCTGCACAGTGTGTCCGACTCATAGGGACGCCTTAGCGCGCCCACCTGCGAGAGGGTATTTTGGAGCGTCCTTCCTAGCCCCATCCATTTTCAAACAAAAATATTTACCTCGGGCTAACACATACCATTGGTTAATACCATTGGTTAATCTTATCATTGGTTAATAACGAAGAGTTTGGAAAAAAGGTAAAAACAATTTGTTAAACTTTCAAATTTCTCTCGGTAAGTTTACTTGTACCAATTATTATCTGGAATTCTAAAATATTGAATATTACAGACGCGAGAAAAATTAAATAATTTTAATTATCAGAGTAAATTAATTTTAAATATTCTGTTACGTCCAGTCTAGAATAAAATTGTAAAATTAAGAATTAAGAATTTAAATGGATGAGAATTGAATGGGCTCGGAAGGATAAACAGCTGCTCTCTCGAGAGTCAGGCATAGAAACGTGATCTTGAGTCGAACACATTGTTTATGTCTCGGCATTGGGTCAACAATAAAGAATCGCTATGACATACGCCTCGCTGTAGACATACGTTTGTCTTTTTTTGGTAAAAAAATGTAATTCTTATTATCAGGGAAAGACCTCGTGCGATCAATGGAATGGAGAAAAGAGATCGAGGATTTTAAAGAAAATAAAAATTAAAATTAAACATTGATTTTAATTGGTAAATAAAGATATACATAATAAAAGAGCGGAAGAAACAAGAGAAAAAATATTTGTGTAGGTGTGTGTATGTGTGTGTGTGATAGTAGGTGTTACATAAGTACGGAGGGCATGGAGTAGAATTCTTACGAAGGAAAATATGAATGTATGAATGAATCTTTGGTAATCCTCGGTAATACAACATTAATATTCTCTGGTTAACTTAATTAGTAATTACTAGTAATAATAAGCAAATAAGGGAAGATTACAAAAATATAATAAGAAAAATTATAAAAATTGTATATAATATGTGTATAGTGTGATTGAAGATTATTGCATGAGGGTTAAGGAGGGAAGTATTCTCCGATTTCCGCAGGAAGTGGGGTTATTAAATCGGTAGGATGGGATTCCTCATCTTCTAAATCCTCAAAAAGAGGTTCGCCATCTCGAAATAGAGGACTTAGGGATAGTACGTAAAAGTCGATGAGGTATTCTGTATCGAATCGATGTACGGGAGAATAATTAGATGGAATCGATTGATATTGACGTTGTGTCGGGGCGGAAGGAGGAAGAAAGTAAATGAAGATACTAAAGGTTGATTTAGGGAGGATTCAGGAGTAGTATATAGTTAATATTGATGATTCGATCTGTTCTTTCGGTATCTGTTTAAAGTTTTTAGTTCGGATCTAATTTTTCTGTCGATTACAATCGCCAGAACGACGACGATGAGATCGTTTTTTAATATCGCGTTGTCGAACTTTAGAAGCTGGGACTTCTATTTGATTCACTAGGAGGAAAAAGGATTGATCAATGAAGAGAGGTGTGAATGCATATGAGAGAAAAAGAAAAGGAAAGAATAACAAGAGCCTCGCATAGCTCAGACTAGTTCAAAGAAAGAAAAAAAAGGGAAGAACTATGGGAGCTTCGCATAGTTCGGACCAATTCAAAGAGAGAGAGAGAGAGAGAGAGAGAGAGAGAGAGAGAGAGAGAGAGGGGGGGGATGAACAACGGGAGCTTCGTATAGCTCAAATCAGTTCAAAGAAAGAGAGAGAAAGGAAATGGAAGAACTACGGGAATCTCGCACAGCTCAGACTAGTTCAAAGAGAGAGAAAGAAAAGGGAAGAATAGATTAGAGTGTCATGAAGCAGAGAAAAGAAATAAAAATGTGAAAATTTATAATTGAATGATAATTAATGAATGTAGAACTCACTGTTGATAAGCGGGGGCGATTATCTCGAAAGAGCAAATCTCGACTTCTCTTTAGAAAGTTGGGATCTTCGTGCCCTGAGTCAAACGGTTCGAATGGTTGATTAAATGAATAAAAGTGACACTAATGAAAAATTACTTAATAATGCTGCCACTGTTCGGTCTTATTTATATGGGATGATCAGGGTCTGAATCTTGGTTGAAGGACAAGGGCAGTAACACTCTGAGATGTGCGTGCGTGCGTGCGTGCGTGCGTGCGTGCGTGCGAGCGTGCGTGCGTGCGTGCGTGCGTGCGTGCGTGCGTGCGTGCGTGCGTGCGTGCGTGCGTGCGTGCGTGCGTGCGTGCGTGCGTGCGTGCGTGCGTGCGTGCGTGCGTGCGTGCGTGCGTGCGTGCGTGCGTGCGTGCGTGCGTGCGTGCGTGCGTGCGTGCGTGCGTGCGTGCGTGCGTGCGTGCGTGCGTGCGTGCGTGCGTGCGTGCGTGCGTGCGTGCGTGCGTGCGTGCGTGCGTGCGTGCGTGCGGGCGGGCGGGCGGGCGGGCGTGCGCGCGTGCGCGCGCGCACTGTAATGTCGATAATTCCCGTCACTTTAGGATCCCCTTAATGTCCCCTTTCCCTTTCTCCTCCGCCCTCATAGGAGATCTCGAGGTTATCTTGCTTCTTTGGAAGCATTGTCTCTCTTTTTCCTTCTCCTTCCTCCCAGTTCCTCCCGCTACTTCCTCTTCCATCGCCCTTTTCTTCTTCATTATTTCTAACACCCGCACGCTATTCGTTCATTCCCTTTCTTCTCCGTAACTGCTCTTCTTTCTTCTGCTCCAATCCTCCGCCTCCTTTCTTTCACTACTTATTTTCCCCTCTACAGAGTGTTTCATTTTAAATGATATCATTTGCGAGGTTAATGTTAATATGATGCAGAATTTTGTATCTTTTATTATTGTTTTGAAATATCATAAATATGGCTTCATTAAAGACATCTAATTCGCGAAAATTACTGCGTAGATTGTGTACGAGACAAAGAAACAGAATCAGGTCTGAAGTGAGATATAATTTGTGTTTACAAAATTTTGCATCAAACATTATCGATAGAGAAACTTGTTATTCAGAAGATATCCCTGGCCCATCGAATGCAGAATGTAACAATTGTATTAACATTAACCTCGCAAATGATATCTGCTATAACATAAATCTGGAAATTGAATCTTTCTCTTCTTCTTCTTCTTCATCTCTTTCCGATACCGATAATACATTGTCATCATTTTCCGATATCGCTTTGACGGAATTGTTAACTTTCCGCGAACGTGTAGTGTCTTGTTTCATCGATAATAATTTGACCCATATTCAAAATAATAGTATTTTATCTCTTTTTCGAACATATCCCTGTTTTCATACATTGCCAAAGGATATTAGAACTCTTCTGAATACTCCTCGAAATCGTGCTATCATATTCAATGTAAAGTCAGGTGAATACATTCATTTCAATCTAGAAGCAGAGATAATTCAATATCTTATGAGTGTTCCTTCTACAATTATTCCTAACCAATTGGAAATAGACATTAACATAGACGGGTGTATTTTGGATAAGTCCAGTTGGTAGTATTCATCTTTGGCCAATTCAAATTAGAATTGCAAATATCCAGCATGCGAAATCAATAATTATAGGAATTTATAAAGGTACGCAAAAGCCATACGATCCTAACAAATTTTTTGAAAAATTTATTGAAGATTTCAGGAAATTAACGTCGAGTGGAGGAATAAATTTTCAGAATAATAAAATACCAGTGCGTTTGAGATGCTTAATAACCGTGCGATAGCACGCGCTTTTGTCCTCAATCATCGCAGTCACACATCTAGTCACCCTTGTTCAAAATGTAAACTTTCTGGAATATGCGAAGGTCGTTATGTTTTTATCGGTGTCGACCACTCTATTCGAACCAATAAAGAATATATAAGATGTCTCGATGAAGATCACCATAAAGAAGGTACGAGCCCGTTATCGATGTTATCAATTAATACGTTTCTCAAGTCCCCTTTGATATGCACCTTGTATGTTTAGAAGTAATGAAGAAATTTTTGTCCGCGTGGGTGTATGGAAAATATTCACGATTATCGAAATTATCTGGTACAAGCATATCTGTTATCTGTGAAAGATTAAATACTCTTCGAGATTGTCCTTCTGATTTTGCTAGATGGTCAAGATCATTCGACGCATGTTCTAAATATAAAGCAACAAAATTTCGCCAATTTCTTCTGTATACAGGCCCAGCTGTGACATACAATATACTTGATAACAAGGTGTATAAATACTTTTTATTTCTACATGCAGTTATAAGGATTCTAGTTTCGAAATTCCCATCAAGATTACAATTACATTTTGCGGAACTTGTGTTAAAAAAATTTGTAGAAAAATGTGAAAGTCTTTATGGTTCACATTTCAATACGCTCAATGTTCTTCTCCATTTCACAAACGATGTAAAATTGCTTGATAGTTTAGATTTTTTTTCTGCTTTCCCATACGAAAATAATATGTCAATCTTCAGAAAATATTGCAGAAAGCCAGGTTTACCTCTTCAACAATTTTTTAATAGAATGGCACAGATAGATAATCACGGAACAAACGATAATTACGACACTGATTCTTCTATTCGTGTCTCCATACGGCAGAGTAATGTTGGTTCTCATATCGTAAAATCACATTTAACGAAATATTATTAAATACAGATACACGTGATAATTGTTGTCTATTACACAATGGATCCATCTGTGTTGTCTTGGATATTATTATGGAGAATTTGTATTTTTTAGTAAAAAAAATTTATAGACACTGATGATTTTTATGATATCAGCATTTTATCTTCTGCTCTCCAAATATACAAATGTTCCACGTTAAGTAATGATATTTTCTATGTTCATTTGGAGGAAGTTTCTGCGAAATGCTACAGAATGTCTCTTTGGGACTCGATGAACAGTAGCAGTAGCGATGAAAAAAACCATCCGGAAAGATCTCGATATCTAATAGTTGCTATTACACATAATGAAAAAATATAAGACCTGCGTTTTGATATTCTATTTGTACTTTTTTTCATAAGAATTCAGTGGAATTCGAGATGTCTTCCTTTCTTATGTCTTTTGTGCTTTATAATGTTTTTCGTTTTTCGTTTTCTCTATTTTTTAAAAGAATTACCGAATGTACTTGTTATTAAATAACGTGCTATAATATCCTTTAGTGCATTGTGGTCCATCTTCTTTTTACTGTCTGAGAAATTTAAAAATTCACTCGTCATAATTAATTTTTGTGCTATTTCTTGTACAAGTGATGTCTGTTGCATTTATTCCTCGTCAATTTTATTAATATTTCCTTTATCGTACAATTGTAATACTTTTTTATAATCACTATATGGAATATTTCATCGTCAGGCAAATTATAACATCATAGCGTTACATGATCTTTGAAAGAATATGTAAAATACAAAATAGAAAAAGACAGTGCAGTCTACAGGTAAAAATTATTGCATTAAATATTTTTCCTGCGATCATAAAAAGAAAATGCCATTTCTCCAAAAGCGAATTTTGATGCTCCATAAAATTTCAATATTCATTATTTTAAAGATAGATATTTGTTCAATTATATATAACTACATTCTTTATAATTTTAAGACGCTTGTAATATCGTAATTAAATTGACATCGTAATCAATTTAATGTGAAATACATATTAATTCTAATTTCAATCTACGATTGCGTTTTCAAGTCCGATAATCGGCAATTATATAAAATTGAAAATATATATATTTAATAATAAATATTGAAATTTATTAAACAAGATCCGCTTTAACCGAGAAATTGTATTTTTTTCTTATGATTATATTAATTATATAACAGTCTAATGCTCAACTTATTATTGGTTTCTCTGAAATATTACCAACTTATTATATATATTGCGCGTGCTGCATATATATGTTATAGAGCGTAAGATATATTTTATTAATTCTCCGAGAAATAGATAATAATATATATCGTAATATTGTTGATTTTACTTATCTTTTAAGATTTTTAATTAATAATAATTGATAAATATTTATACTTCCTATTAGAATTTATATTTCATATTATATTTCCTATTTAATTTATACTTCTTATTAGAATTAAAATGGTTTTTAAGAAAATCGTTTCGTAACATCCACCTGCAATATAAACTACATCTATTGTACATATCATGTATAATTTCTTAATTTTGTATATTTACAGATAGAGATGGAACGGCCAAAGCGCAATATCGCCAAACCATTACGATATAAGACCACTTCTTCGGACGAAGCTCCGAAACAGAGAACGACTGCAATCGCGACTCTGTCGCTGCAGAAATAGAGGATGATGTTGATATTAGAAATATTCTGCAAGAGAATACCAATTCGGATCAAATTTTAAATTCATTTCATAATAACACAACACTTCGCCCACAAACATATTTATTACCGCACGCACACGACAAAATACAAACGAATACGATTGAATCACACACAAACGTTCAATCGTATATGATTTTTCAGCCACATATGAACGATCAACTTCATACAAGCATTGGCTCACAATCAAATGTTTAATCACACGAGAACATTCAACCTCGTATAAGCATTCACTTCTAGCCGAATATTAAATCACATAGAAGTGTTCACTCCCACGCGAGTATTCAATCACACAGGGACAATCAATCGAATACAGTCAATCGAAACATTCAATCATGCACACTTCATAATGATACCGTTATTGATACAGCGCAAAAAAGAGCAACTTATAGAAATACAATTTCTGAGTTTCAGGATACAAGATCTATGGAAAACTTTTATCCCAGCTTCTTCCCAGCAGTCAGCATTAATTCATCCTGAGAATTGGCAGCCTGGGATTTCAATGGACTTGGACAACCGGTAAATTTGTATATCATATTTATCTGTGATAGGAATGAAAGAAAATGTATTTTTAGAAAAATAGATCCGTAGAAGCCATCCGAAGAAATCCATCACTTGTTAATGTCAAATGATATTTTCAGGAGAATACACGAGCGTTTGAATCGAGACAGAGATGAAGTAAATATCAAGTATATCGTACCGTACTTATTGAAATACTTCTATAATAATAATCTTTTTAACGTTACATTTATAGGAAAATAAACACTCTGGAAAATATTTTAAAAATAATTCAAAATCGCGAACGCATGAAAACCAGCCATCCTTCTCATTTCATCTTTGGCAGAGATGGATATATTTGAAAATATCAATGAAAATGATTATTCCGATATAGTAAGTTGAAAAAAGAATCAATAAATTAGTAGACCAATAAGCGAACAAATGTCGTACAAATATTATTTATTATATTATTTATAATTACACTTGAAATTTGCTCGTTTATTAGTCCATGTTATTATATTGTTCTTGAAGGAAAAATTATGCGTTCTTTATGATTTTTGTATAACATGTTCAATTCTTAATATTTTGATTACAGGTTAGTTATTTCCATCAGCATTATTTTCCGTCGGCATTATTTATGTCGGCGGCTTTAATTTGAAAGAAGTACTTAATCTCTGCTTGAAGAAAGGACTTACGGATGCTATAACACCTTCATTCATTTGGTTCAGCCGTGAAGAAGGGCTACGAAACCCACAACGACCATTTTATAACTCGCGTCTTATTATGGCAATCTACGATACCATAATTTCTTTACATATTTTTGATCTTCTAGCAAGTTTTTGCAAAATAATTTTTGCACAATTGTGTTTCTTTTTCAGAAGCTGTAAGTAGTAATCAACATTTCGATAGACCGACGCGCTTGGAATTCCAAACGCACATGTGAGAAGCTCTCCGGACGACTAAGGAAAGACATAGAAATAAGACACGCAATGCTACGCGAATAGCCAAGTAAGAATTGCCGACTGCAATCTATGGAGCGATGAGCCACGAGCACAGGATGAAAATGCAGAATCGATGGATGAATAAGTATTGTATGCAGCAACTTTGTTTTTCTTTCATAGAGCATGTAAAAGCATGTAAAAAAATTGTAACGGTAAGACTTAATAATAAGTAAATCGATCAATCACAATGTAAATTTATCAAGAATTTGATTATGATAAATCGATTAATTTATTGTTTAAGTCTTATCGCTTTAGTTTTTGGCTACACGTCATTGTTATTATTTGTGTAATTTCTTGATAATTTAGCTGTAATGTTATAAATTTTTATTTACAGTTTTAGGTACATAGCGAGAATGTCACCATTGAGACCAAGAAGACACTAGGAGGATACTCAAGGATCTACAAGGGATCATCTACTTTTCCTGAAGAAGGAAAAGAAAACGGCCCACTTTCAACGCCCATTTTTTAATTATCACACTGGAACTCTCTGTTCGCAATTAACAACAACAATTGACACTTTTCAATGCCATATAACATTATGATGTTCAATGTTAATGGATACACATTCGTTATCGTGCATCGCAACATCTTTTTTTCAAAATATTGCAATGCGCGATAGAAACAGATGTTACTGAAATCGTTTATTTCTACTTTTTTTAATTTTATTATTTTGTCTGTTTAGATAAATTATAACGAGGAGCAAATTCGTTTCAAATAAAATAATATAGAAAATCTTGTAAAATTGAAGAAATAAGGATTTACAGATTCTTACAAAGAGAGAGGGGAGAGAGAGAGAGAAACAGAATGAATTTTTATATTGTATATTTATTTGTACTATTATATGGAATTTTTTTTTGAATTTTTAAATTCATCTATTATCTATTTGAATTTTATTAATAATTATTGTATATTTTGCATTCTATTTTTAAAATATATTTAAATATATTTAATATATTTTAAATATATTTTAATTTTTCTTTTAATTGTATTATTGATACCTAAATAATTTAGTAAAAATAGCGGGTATTATAGATTATAATGGATATTTAAAAATTTAAATACCCTGTTAAATGGAAACGACAGATTTGCGCGTTTTTGCTGCCAATCTGTCGACAGGTTATGTCAGCAAGCTTTGCACGGTTTTTGGTGTCAATCTGTAATCATATCATGTAAGCAGAGTCTGTCTATAAAATCCAAGCCTAATGTGGATACAGATTGCACTGGATTTGTCATCAATCTTTGAGCAAGTTTTCAATTTGGCGATAATTTGACATCAATTTGCTTAGTAGATAGATTACTAGATCGTCAAACCAACCTGTCAATGACGGCGTATAGCTCATAGAAACCACACTATCGACTGTCTCAACGATGAGCAGCGATTGCAAGTACCGAAACCTCTTCAACAAATTTCCTGGGCTCACCATACCAGCACGCCAGCCGACTACGCATGGAATAGTTCACCACATTTTAACGAAAGACCCACTAGTCTTCAGCCGACCTCGACGCTTGTCAGATGAGAAACTGCGGATAGCTAAAGCGGAGTTCGACTATATGATTGAAACTGGAATTTGCCGTCCTTCCCATAATCCATGGGCATCTCCATTACCTAGTATGGTACCTAAAAAACAATCAGGAGTATGGCGCCCATGCGGCGATTATAGGGCACTTAATGCCGTAACAGTTCCGGACAGATATCCCATATCTCACATCCAAGATTTTACTCAAGGCTTGTTCGATAAAAAAATTTTTCTATCATAGATCTACACCGAGCGTACAACCAAATACCCGTCGCCGAAGAGGACATGTCTAAAACCACCATAACTACATCTTGTGGCTTATTTGAATTTCTTGTCATGCCGTTTGATTTATGCAATGCTGCTCAAACGTTTTAACATGCCATGAACGCAATCCTCCAGAGATTAGATTTTTGTAAAGTATACATCGACGACGTGTTAGTTGCTTCCAAGATTCACAAACAGAAGAACATTTCCTGCAGATCTTCAAGAGATTCCAGAAAGCAGGTATTATTCTCAACGCTGCTAAATGCATTTTCGGAGCTACCGGAGGTCGAGTTTTTTGGGTATATCACTCGACATGAAATCAAGCCTCTTCCAAGTAAAGTACAAACTATCTTACAATATCTTAAACCTACGACAGTAGCACAGTTGCATAGATTCCTAGGCGTACTAAATTATTATCAGATGCATCAAAAACGCGGCACAGCAGCTCTTTTGTACGAATACATAAGAGGTATCAAAAAAAAATGATAAAAGGTTGCTGAAGTGGACTGAAAAAACAGAAAACGCTTTCGAACACTGTAAAAAGGAAGTAGCCAACGCAACTTTATTGGCCCACCCGCTTGATACGGGTGAGGTCCAATCGGACACATTGCCGATTGGTCGATTAAGTAAAAAAATTTTTGATAGGTGACTCACTAGAAAATTCCTAGATATCGGCTGATGTGAGTGGTGTGTCTGATTGAAAATGTGCGCATTTGGGACGCTCCCCTTAATACAGCACTCTTATCATTAATCACAGACGCATCGGATATAGCGATTATCGCGATACTAGAACAATTCCATCAACATCAATGACAACTTATCGGATTTTTTTCAAGGAAATTGAACGTTCCGCAGAAGAAATACAATGTTCGATAGAAAATTGTTAGCCGTGTATGAAAGCATCAAATGTTTCAAGCATCTGATCGAAGGAAGAAAACTAATAATTAAAACCGAACACAAATACCCCGTTAACATACGCTTTTTGCCAACGTCTTGACAAAGCCTCACTTCGTCAATCTAGATACCTAGATTTCATAGATCAGCATTACCGACATCGTATATATATCGCAGGGCATCAGGGAGTTGATCATGTAACATTTTCCCTAAGGCAGAAACGTGAAAAGTGAAAAATTTCACGTGAACTTACGATCATGTACAATTTTGTGGGATCATGTAACTCTCTCAAACGTGAAACTGTGAAATTTTTCACGTGAACTTGTTCGTCATATACCTTAGTGGCGGAAAGGCGGAAATCTAGGGAATTAATAAATATGCTTCTATGAATTAGAGAAGATTAGAACTGCATTAAAATTAAGTGTACGTAGTACATATACAATTGGTTATTAAAAGATGTATATAATATTGTACCAATAAAATAATTTTCATTAGCTATAAAATCTATGAAAACTATGTTTCATGAAACTATCATGAAACTATGTTTCATGATTTCATTTTCCACGTATCCAAGATACATATATAATCACTGTACGTGAAAAGTTTCACGTGAAATATCAAGGTGTGGAAAATGAAAAATAAAAAATGAAAAATGAAAAATGAAAAATTTCACATAAAATTACATGATTGACTCCCAGAACACAGTAACTGACGCACGACTTTCGAATACAAACTGTTAATACCCCAGTGATTGTGACAACCGAGCAACTAGCTGAAAAAAAACGGGAATGTTCCAGATGCGCACATTTTCACACACTATTCAAATCAGCCGATGCCTAGGAATTTTCTAGTAAGCCACTTATCAAAAATTTTTTTATTTAATCGACTAATCGGCAATGTGTTCGATTGGATTTTATCCAAGAAAACAGGACGGAGAGTTGGCAAGATTACTATAAGAAATAACCTCATTAAAGTTGCAAGAATTCAAACTACGAGAAATCTTCTCGAGAAAACTTCTCGATCCATATACTGCGATTGCTCGTAAAATGTGATTAGGCCATACATTCCTCTTTCGTTACAAAGGAAGATTTTCGTAGTTCACGGGTTAGACCCGAATAATCGAACTACCAGTACCAAATAAAAATTTGTCTGGCCAAGTATTAGCAAAGACGTTCGCCGCAGACATTTAGTCGCGGATGTGTTTACAATGCGCCCCAAAGGGCGAAGATATCAAGACACGTCAGAAATATACCTGAGCATATTCCAATACACGACATACGTTTTCAACACGTGCATATTGATCTCATTTACTGTTACCGCTTTCATAGGAATACAGGTATTGTCTCATAGTAGTGGATAGATTTTCGATGATCCGAGGCTATACCAGTTACAGACATCACAGCTGAAACTGTAGCTGCAGTTTTCTCCTCAATTGGGTGGCAAGATTCGGAGCATTGATATTGAATAGCATTACCACGGACCAGAGCAAGGAGTTCGAATCTGAGATGTTCACCAGACTCATTGGTGAACCTCTCTCACCAGACTCATTGGCTGCAAACGGATTCGTAGAACGCTGACGGCATCGCATACTCAAGATTGCCTTAATGATCCATGGCACTGGAAGCAGCTAGACAAAACACCTACCTAACGTACTTCTGGGTTTAAAAACGTGCTACAAGAAAGATTTGAAATGTTTAGTCACAGAAATAGTTTTCGGAACGTTGAAATTGTGAATTTTCCGACAACGGAGACACATCCACAGATATCACCGTATTCTCAAAAAGGCTCAGAGAATGGATAAGACGAATACGAGCTAAATCTACATCACATCATAGCAAACGCACTTCGTTTGCACATAAAAAAATTAGATACGTGCACTCATGTGTTCGTACGGGACGACACTGTTAAAAAATCCCTACAGCAGCCCTACAAAGAATTGTACCAGGTCTTGCATAGAAGGTCTGACAACCTATATGATATATGATTTGCATCAACAAAGAAGTCAACCTTTCAACTGAGCGCTTGAAGCCGGCCTTTTTGCTCAATCAGGAGAACCTGGAAAACCTGAAAGATGCTGCTGAGGGAGATACAGCTGTTACCTAAGCAACCAGGGCAGTGCAAAAACGGTATGTAATCGAGAGAATAGGATCATCATCTCTCTGGAGTACCGGTCGTGGGGATTCGAAAGAATACATGTATATGTGTATATTGTAATATATATATATATATATATATGTATCATTGTATTGTTGACGTGTTATTCTAAACACGTTATTTGCGATAAATATCATCACATGCCTCGGTAGTCGAAAGGATAAGATGCTTGCCCGGTAAGCAGGAGATCCAGGTTCGATTCCTGGCTGAGGTGGTATTTTTTCGCAAAATAATTACGAGTTTTCACGACTGGTTCGTGGTCGGGCCCCGCCGTGACGCACACCCTCCCAAATAAGAAGGGACTACCGAGGCATGTGATGATATTTATCGCAAATAACGTGTTTAGAATAACACGTCAACAATACAATGATACATACATATATATATATATATATATATATATATATATATATATATATATATTACAATATACATATATACATGTATTCTTTCGAATCCCCACGACCGGTACTCCAGAGAGATGATTTAATTATAACTTTTGCGCCATGATCTATCGTATAGGCCACGTCACTCCGAAGGGAATGATGTAGTGGCCCTGGACAAGCATGACATCAGATCTGAGGGCGCCACTATCCGATAGTTAGAGTGTGCAATACGAGTCGCTTATCTCGTCTCTCGATTTTCTTTAGCAGAAGTACGCGCAACGGTTACTTGAGTTTTTTATATACTTACTTTACATACTTTATACTTAAGTGTGTTAAAATAAATATTAATTGTTACCTACGATTGCCTTTTGATAAATGTATTAGGATAATCCTTACAGAGTCATAAACATAAACCTAAACCATAGTATAAGAGTGTTGAGGAATGGGGGTTGATCTACATAGAAAAAGATAAACTCTGTTTTGTACCTTCGCGTTCTCTCTCGTTCGCATATGTGTATAAATCGTACATCTGTAAGTAGGGATTGTAAGTAGAGGTATATTTTGTATGCATACGTGAACGAGAAAGAGAGAGAGAGAGAGAGAGAGAGAGAGAGAACGCGAAGGCATAAAACAGAGTATATCCTTTTCTACATACTCCCACTTCTCGAATAAAGGCAAATGCTCGGTCGGTATTCACAGTCAATTTTTATATTTAAGATCATCTTAAGATAACATTTCAAATAATAGGATAACTTTATGAGCTTACTTAAGATGATCTTAAATATAAAAACTGATTATGAATACCAATTAGGTGTACTATGTCTATGGATAGAATACAGATTTGTATCTGCACCGCACAAATGAAATGTAAATGAGTTGGCTTGTTGTCCCTGCTGACTCTTAAATATTTAATTATAATTATCTGAATAACTTATAACATTTTTTAATGACACTTCATAACGCTTTACACAAAATACAAACAATTCCATATAAGGCATTGTTCAATTTATCTTCGATTAATTCCTCGGGCTAAGTATATGGTATAAAAATGATTAATTAATTACAATTAACTGAATGACTCACGAATTTTTTCAATTGTACTTCAAAACTCTTCATACAAAATACAAACTATTTAAAATAATAATTCTTTGAACCAGCATACTTCTCAAGTCAAGTATATACTAATTTTCTATTGCCTGTTGCTTGGCATTATGCAAGAGCCTTAAGATCGTAAGGCATGATTTTATAGTTATTATTAATTTTCTACACTTTTATCATACAAATATGGGCGAATACGAATTATGTCAATTAATAATTCGTCACCATATTTTATATATTGAATGAGTTTTCATTGATTGCGTCTCATCCAGAAACTCTTTGTCTTCTTTGTTTTCGAAACCACAGATCGGTATTCAGAGTCAGTTCTTATATTTAAGATCGTCTTAAGATAACATTTCAATCAATAGAATAGCTATATGAGCTTATTTAAGACGATCTTAAATATAAGAACTGTCTATGAATACCATAATGATCAAACATATTGCAAATAGAATTCTTATATGATATACACGATATACACTCACCAAGGTATATATGCGTCAAAAGTCTTTAATATAGTTTAAAAATTTCGAACACTGTGATTGGTTGGCAACAGGCAATAAGCATAGAATTTCTTATATGACGGAAATTTTATTGCTTATGTCATGGTCCATTTTGCATTGATATGAGGTTTCTGATATGTTGAAATTCGATGTTCCTATTTCTTATTCCGATTCTCTATTTCTATTGAATGGGTCTCGTTAGCGCACAGTGCGATAGCACGGGAGCGTCCCGTTTGACCACGTTGCGATTGACCACAGCCACTCACAGCGATCGGTGCCTAGAAATTTTCCTCTGTTTAAACGCTATGAGTGGCTGGTGGTCAATTGAAATGTAGTCAAACGAGCCCGATAGCACACATCCACACACACACACACACACACACACACACACACACACACACACACACACACACACACACACACACACACACACACACACACCATCAGCCGCTGCTTAGGAATTTTCCAATGGATCACCAATCAGAAAATTTTATATTTAATTGACCAATCGGCATGGCATAATATATCGGATCTCTCTCTTCCTATTGCCCATTGCCTGGCATTGTGCAAAGGCTTTTATAGTTTAGTTTTGGTCACACAATAGGTATTTAATCTTTAAGTCGTAAGAAATTGACCAATTATAGTCAATTATTCTTTTCTTTATGATTCTTTTGAATATGACTGATCAATTTCTTAAAACTTAAATTACCTATTGTGGACCGACACTATGGCTATTGTAGACTAGGCTTAAAGCAAAGACTTGCTTCATTAAGAGAAGACACACACTTTGCATAAGGCATAACGCATAGCATATAAGAGAATTGATCAATCAGAATCTTTGATCAATATTTATAGTCAGTTTTTATATTTAAAATCGTCTTAAGATAATATTTTAACTAATAAGATAATATAGCTGTATGAGCTTATTTAAGACGATCTTAAATATAAATACTGACTATGAATGTCGGCCTTTCATTTCCATTATGAGTGTAGAAAGGGAGCGTCACAGACGTGGACATTTTCAATCGGACTCACAGCCTAAACAATGTCTAGGAATTTTCTAGTGAGCCTCTTATCAAAAGATTTATTAACCGATCAATCGGCAGTGTGTTTGATTGAGTCCCGTATAAATAGAGAATTATTTGGGTCATTTTCTTATGCGTATTAAGATACTATTACATTTGCGTACGAATTTTTTAAACGTATTTATTGGCTGCAGAATAAAGCAATTCTCCAATCTTTAGAAACTTTCTATTGAGTTGTTTACAATAGAGAAGTGGGAGCGTTCCAGATGCGCACATTTTCAATCAGACATACCACTCACATCAGCTGATGCCTAGAAATTTTCTAGTAAGCCACCTATCAAAAATTTTTTTATTTAATCGACCAATCGACAATGTGTGTCCTAGTGGACCTCACCCTAGAGAAGTAAGTTTTAAGAAATTAATCAATAGTCGATTTATAAAAGAATAAACAATTGTGGGTGCAATCTATTAGGTCAGGGATCGGCAAAACGTTGAAATTAGGCATGGGCGTCCGCGAGTGCCCGCCTGTTCTGCATCTCAGGAACGTATCTAATATTTTTGGTACCTTGGAATAAAGCATAAATTTCACATAAATTTTATACTTACAAAAATAGCGTTGCGTGTATACGAACGGTAGTGTAGTCTTAAATTTCTAGTTCGAGTTTTGTAATATTATAAAATTTGTTTATAATAATTTAGCTAATCTGTTTAAGGATGAAGTATGCAAAAATATGTTGTAATATATAAGAAATGCATAAGTTCTTATGAATTCAACTTATATCTAGTTAATTTTTTTATTAGTCAAATGAAGAAATATGCCCTAGCATGTTTTGTCTTAATAAGCATTCATTATAGGAAAATTTTTAATTTAAATGCTTATCTCTACTTTTAAATATTCTTTGTGCGACACAATATTTTTTGACTTCTTGAACAAGTTCAACGAACAAATGTTCCTGCTATCTCCTCTCCTCACTTTATTACGCCTGGCGGCCTAACGTTAGCCCCAGCACGCTTAACTGTTGCCCGCGGGCATTTGGGCACCCGCAGGCAATGCCCACTTGCCGACCCTTGCACTAGGTACTACAAATGCTTCGAAACATTTTTTGATTGGTCAATTCATAAAATTCTTTGTTTTGATTAGCTAATATCAAATACTTCAAAATATTTGTAGCAGCAAGTGGATCGCACCTTGTGTTTGATCTATTCCTTACTGCTTAAGGCTTACTTCTCTGTTAGTGTCGGTCCACAATAAATATTTAATCTTTAAGTCGTAAGAAATTGACCAATCATAGTCAATTATTCTTTTCATATTCGATTATAATTGGTCAATTTCTTACTTCTTAAAGCTTAAATCACCTATTGTGGATCGACACTTATAAACAACGCATTAGTCTCGGTCTACAATAGGTGATTTAAGCCTTAAGCCTTATTAGCCAATAGGTGATTTAAGCCTTAAGAAATGGACAAATCATAGTCGAAGAATAGGAGAATAATCTACTATGATTGGTTAATTTCTTATGGTTTAAGGGTCGGCAGGAGTGACGGACTAACTCCGATTTGATCTAAAATGATTATTTACTTCTTATTTATAGTGCAGATATGTCTCCTAATTATATTTTGTCTTAGAAACGATGTTTTGTCATAAAACTTTGTTAAGAGAGTTTTTTTTACAATTATAAAGCTACCTACAAAGCCAATTTTGCAATTTAGCTCTTAAATAATTTAAAAAATGTAACTATCTGCTCCTTATTTACAGTGCAGATATACAGGGTGTCCTAAAACTCCCGCATTTGGAGTACACTACGTGATTCCCTATGCTAAAGAAATAACTTTTTCCTTTAGCAAAATTGCGTGCGACGAGTAATTTTTACAGTGGATTAGATTAAAAGTGACGAATAAGCGCGCGTATGTGCGTAGCGGTCAGGGCCGGCGCGCATTCCACAGGCCGGCGCGACTTGGTATCTAATCTTTGACGACTTTACGTACTATATTGTTTAAAATATTGTAAGAATTAGACGACCGTAAGCGATCATGAAAGAGATTCGGAATATAAACAGCTAACAGAGAGGAACCGTCGTGCAGACTAAGTGTCGGATTGGTAGACGAGGGATCCCGAGTTCAAATCCAGTCGGTCTCCGTTAATTTTTTCCGAATCTAATAGATATCTTTCAATCTCAGAAGTGGGATTCAGCCTATGTTACCTCAGAGAAGATTCAGCCTATGTTACCTGACAAGTCGATCGTTCAGGAGTGAACGGAAAAAGTCGCGGAGTAGTACTCCAAAGGAGTCGTGTCGGTCGTTCAAGAAGTGATCGAGGTCGGGAGCAGAAGCTCCAAGTTTCGGATAAAAGTCCGATAGAGGAAGACTCGGTACATTCGGGACGAATGTAATACCAGAATGGCCGAACTGTAAGAATTAGACGACCGTAAGCGGTCATGAAAGAGATTCGGAATATAAACAGCTAACAGAGAGGAGCCGTCGTGGTCGTGCAGACTAAGTGTCGGATTGGTAGACGAGGGATCCCGAGTTCAAATCCAGTCGGTCTCTGTTAATTTTTTCCGAATCTAATAGATATCTTTCAATATGATAAAAGTTAACAAAATAAATATTATTTTTATATAAATAAATATTGTTTTAAATATTGTCTTTACGTAACAATTTAATAAAAGAAATATCTGATTTCGTAACATTATCTAGAAATAAAAATAAATGTAAATAATGTAGTGTATAAACTGAGCATTCTATTATTTTAATTATTGCGCAATTGCATATGATGTAATTTTTTAACTTCTCTGATACAAGAATATTAGAAATAATTTTACACATTTACGAAATATGTGGAAATATTTTAAGATATCGGTATAACCGTTATTAAAATTTTATGAGATTATGTAATTATTGTAATATTATAAAGATAAAAATTTTTGTATAATCTTTTGTTAATTTTTTTTGAGAAAATAAAGAGAGAACCAGCTCTCTCAAAATATCTTAAATTATAAATTTAAATATTTTATCTTTAAATACTATTATTATATACTATTATATATATACTATATATATACTATTATAACTACTACTACTATTATATATATACTATATATATACTATTATATATATACTATATATATACTATTATATATACTATTATAAAAAAAAATCAATTTTTTTACTTTTCGTGATTACGTACTCACATAATTAATAAATATTCAGTAATTAAATTCAGTATTTTTTTTATATTCATATGCAATTGCGCATACGACAAAAAAATAATTAAAATAATGGAATGCTCAGTTCATACACCATATAATTTATATTTATTTTTATTTCCAGATAATGCTACGAAATCAGACATTTTTTTTTATTGACTCGTTACATAAAGGATGAAAACAATACTTATTTTGTTAATTTGTATTATATTTTTGAAGTTGTCAAAGATTAAGTACCAGGCCGCGCCGGCCTAAGGAACGCGCGCCGGCCCTGATCGCTACGCACATACGCGTGCTCATTCGTCACTTTTAATCTGATCCACTGTAAAAATTACTCATCACATGCAATTTTGCTAAAGGAAAAAGTTGTTTCTTTTAGCATAAAGAATCACGTAGTGTACTCCAAATGCGGGAGTTTTGAGACACTCTATATTTGAGTACACCCATATATCATCTCATAGAAGCAATATTCTGCCATGAGCCTTTTTCTACGTATTTTTTATAAAATTATGATTCTTGCTACAGAGCCGGATTTTGCAATTTTGCTCTTAAAAAAAATTTACAATAGATGAAAATATTTGCACTTTATTGTTCTATAGTGCAAATCTATTTACGCATAAATGAATTATTTATTTTCACATATTTTCTTACAAAAATCTATGTAGCTTTCGTCAGGCAAATATTTTGATTATAAATATCATAATTATATAGCTTTTCTCGCAGTATTTTGACCGTAATATGGGTGAAAAGGAATTTATCTCCGATAGAAGTCTTCATAGTTTCTTTTGCCGATCTTTAAGGCTTAAATCATCTATTGTAGACTGGGACTTATTATTGACCAATTTTTTAGGCCTGTTCTACAATGCGTCATGTGTCGGTGTCGCAAGCCGCAAGCCACAAGAATTAACCAGTCACAGTCGAATGTAGGGAGAATACTTGATTGTGATTGGCCCATTCCTATAGCCCACGACACGACACTAGAGACATTACAATCAGAGACTGACATTACAATCCACGACTCTGATCCGCCAATCAGAGATTCTGATCCGCCATGTTTTAGCTAAATCCTACGAGAAAGAAAGAAATATACACTATCTCATTCTAACTAATAATGTGTTTTGGTAGTGTGAAAGAAATATACACCATCTCACTTTAATTAATAGCGATATTTTTCATTTTGCATGTTCTTTGCATTGATTTAAGTGTATTGTGCATGTGTATTAAACACATGGAAAGCGTGATAATATATTATTAAATAATAGAGATATTAAAATTACAAAATGTATAAATTAATTTAATAAATTAATTAATTGTGATAAATCAACATAAAAAATGGGTAGATGTTCATTTTTTTACTTAAATTTTATTTTATATTGTAATAAAGTTTGTTTATAATAGTAATAAATATGTATAATAATCCTTTCTAAAAAAGACATGACATCGATACTTATACTTGCAAAATCTCTCAAAATTTTCTCGAAGTTTATTATTGACGCTTTTCCGCGATGAATTCTTTCACTGCGCTAACTTTGTGAATAGCTGTCATTACATTAATTTCATAGAGAATCGTTTTGACAATTGTCAATCAAAAAGTGTATCAAAAAGTGTATCAAAAAGTTAAAAATATTATAATATAACAGTAGTATAATAATATTATATTAATTTTTGCTTTTGTTGAAAAAGATAAATAGCAAAAAAGAAATAAATAAATAAATTTAAAATCGTTAAAACTAAAGAATATATATTAATAAATTGATAATTATGTAAAATAAAGTTTTATAAATATACACTATTGTAGCCAGATACAACCAATAATAAAAGTAGTCCGCATGGCAACAGAATTAGGTCGCATGAATCTCGAAAAGTCTTTCGAAAGACGACACAAATGTGTGACCGCCGAAATTGCGACCAGTCTTTCGAAAGACCGCAGAAATGCATCACGCGAGAACATTGCGAAAAAGCCTATCAGCAAATTCCTAAATTTGATGATCAAACCGAGCGTAATATTGATTAATCAATATCACGCAACCGATTGACGCAATCGATCAGAATGCTGATCGGGCATTGATCAGACTATATAACCGATTACACAAGAGTCAAGAGTCAAGAGTCAAGAGTCAAGAGTAAAGAATAACGTGTCGTTCGGAATCATTATTATAAACATCGCGCAAGATATTACAAAAGCGCGGCGAAGTTCACGCGCGCCGTACTATCAGCGTCTCAGGTGACATACTCGGTCGTCGGCCGCCAGAGTAACACGATACGCGCCGAGCCGCCCGCCGACGTTTAACCGTGTGTAAAGTAATAAAATAAGAAATACTAAACTCAAGAATTTGTGCATTTATTAAATAAACCAATTAAAATAAAGAAAGTGTGTTAGTGAATTCAAGAAGATTTCCTTCCATTCTTTTGATCCTGCTCGGAGTCCCAACTCCTTAGGCTTAACGAACCCGACTATCTCTAATATTATCGTTGTAGCCCATCCGGGGTACAACACATTTTATTATCTTTAAAACGCTTTGTTTTTAATGTTTTTAAATTATAATATTACAATTTAAGATTAATGTAGTTAATGTATGTGAAAATAAGTGGGAATTGCCAAAGGATGGCGGACCAATTAAAAGTTGCTTTTTCGTGATCAGTCTCTGATTATAGTGGGTGATCGAGTAATGAACTGCAATAATTCTCAAGAAATATGGGACAAATTACATCATGTGTCATGTGTCACATCAACAAAAATCCCAGACTGCGATATACATTTTGCAACAAAAGTGATTTCATCTGTCGAAGAGCGAGTCAGATAACATAGCAACACATATTGCCAAGATGAAGGATTTGGCGCACAGACTCAAGAGTCTCGACAAAGTAATGTCTGATTCAATGATGAAAATACTGATGACGCTCCCTTCGAACTATAATCACTTCGTCACTGCCTGGGAATCCACTCCGATAGCCGATCGTACGTTAGGAAATTTGACGGAAAGATTGCTGGCAGAAGAAATTAGAGCTCAAGATCAAAATAAGGAACAAGATGAGACATTAACGACAGTAAGACGTTGGAATAAGATTGGTGATAAAAAGAAAAAAAACGAGAAAACGATGCCAAGTAAAAAGCCAGGAATATGCAACTATTGTAAGAAGCCCGGTTATTGGAAACAGGATTGCTACAAACTAAAAAAGATTATAAGTAAAACTAAAGGCGAAACACTTATCGGTGAGGTAGTGATACTTACCGAGGCAGACCAAGTACATAAGGACATTTGGTATGTAGATTCGGGAGCCACAGACCATATGTCAAATCAAATGGAATGGTTCGATGAATATCAAGCTTTTGAAAAACAAATACCGATCAAGATCGGCAATGATGAATAGATTTACGCAATCGGGAAAGGAACAATCAATATACTGGCGTACAATGACAGCGAATGGAAACCAAAATATCTATCTAATGTGTCTTGGTACTCAATCTGCATTTTAATTTATTTTCAGCGGGAGCTGCGTTAGATAAAGGAATGCAACAGTTCTCGGACTCAGATGATTGCAAATTCATTCGTGACGGAAAAATAGAAGTAATAGGTATCCGGAAGCATAAACTATGTGAGATATAAATATCAAGATAAGGAATTTGTCAGAAAAAATCTGGACAAGAAGAAAATGTAATCGCTGGAATCGCCACACAAGACAGTTATAAAATCTGGCATGAGAAATTGGCCCACCAAAATCAAGCTTACGTGCGAGACTATCTGAAGATTAGAAGAATTGAAGTTGAAGTAGATAAGGATTTTACCTGCGAAGGTTCTATACGAGATAAGATGCACAGACAATCCTTTTCAAAACGAGTCAACGATGAACTAGAAGAACTTCGCCAGGTGAATTAATACATTCCGATTTATGCAGTCCTATACGGGAACCGTCCATTAAAGGATCGAGATATTATCTACTTTTTAAAGATGATTATTCCCATTATAGAACTGTTTTCTTCATCAATAACAAAGAAGAAGTTGTACGATGTTTCAAGGAGTTCGTAAAAGCTATGCAAAATGAATTTGGGAAACCAATGAAAACCTTCAGGACAGACAATGGTTTGGAGTACACCAACTTCACCAACTTCAGGAGGTAATTAGCCACCATGAGATCAAACATCAGAGAACAATGGTATATACACCGGAACAAAATGGTTCGGCCGAAAGAGAAAACCGAACCATTATGGAATCAGTACGTGCTTTACTGCTCAGTAAAAACTTGCCAAAGGAACTTTGGGCTGAGGCAGTAAATTTTGCAGTTTTTATTTTAAATCGCATGGGCTAAAGCAGCGTTCTGGATAAGATTCCATATAAGCTCTGGTATGGAAAGACACCTGAACTAAACAAACTGATAACGTTTGGAGCCAAAGTTTTGTACATATACCGAAAGAGAAAAGGAAGAAATTAAACAGTAAAGCAAAAGAAGGAATTTTTGTTGGCTACGGTGAGAACGTAAAAGATTACAGAATCTAATTCCCGATACCAAACAAAATCGAATACGCACGAGTTGTAATAATTGAGAAACATGAAAAGGAAAAAAAGAAGACTAAAAGGAAAGCAGAAAATACTGAAAAAGAAAACGTCGTCTATGTTCTTCTCACTCTGGAACTAGATGAACAAATTGCTCAAAACCAAGAGCAACAGGAAAATAAACCGCAGAGAGAACGTCCTCCCTCAACCTCATCGGAAGACACAGAGGAAGAAGCCGAGGTAGTTTATGTCGATGCGGAAGAACTACCTGCTCGAGCTGAAATCCAGAGAAAATATCAGGAAACCTAGCAGATATGATGATTACTGTGATCCTGACTCAGTTTTGATAACCTTACAGGAACCTGAATCCTTCGAGCATGTAAGAACTGACCCAAATAAGAGAAAATGGATTGAGGCAATGGACGATGAAATAAATTCCTTGAACAAGATTTGGACACTCACCAAGCCACTTGCTCATCAGAAAATTTTAGAGAATAGATGGGTGTACAAAATAAAAAGGAGAGCAGACAGCGATGTCACAAAATTTAAGGCAAGATTAGTGGTAAGAGGTTTCACTCAAAGATACGATGTGAACTACGAAGAAACGTTTAGCCCCGTCATAAAATTTGATTCAATAAGAATTATCTTAGCCTTGGCAACATCTAAACAAATGAAACTCTGCCAGTTTGACATCAAGACTGCCTTCTTAAATGGCTGACTAAGGACATTTACATGCAGCAATCCCAGGGCTACAACGATGGAACTAATCGAGTGTGCAAATTGCAAAAAGGACTGTATGGCCTAAAGCAGGCATCCAGATGTTGGAACCACAGCTTCACTCGATTTCTGGAGAAAAACTTGAAGCCTACCAAATTAGATCCGTGTGTTTTTATCAAGACAGAAAAGGATAACACACTAATACTTGCAATATACATTGACGATGGACTTATCGCAGCTACAAATGAAGAAATGGCTCGACAACTACTAACCTTGCTAAGTACCGAATTTGAAGTTATTATGAACGATTTAATCTTGTTTTTAGAATTTCAGATAGATATCATGGCAGACGGTAGCTTTTTGATGCAAACAGGGTATGCTTGGAAAATACTGGAAAGATTCGACATGGCCAACGCAAATCCAATCTCAGTCCCTGTAAACAAGCATCAGGAATTGTGTGTTCAAATCTATGGGGATGATCAACTGCCGGCTATGTATCGTACAGAGAAGCCGTAGGCAGCTTAATGTATCTAGCTGTAGGAACACTCCCTGATATAATCGTTGCGTTGAATATCGTAAGTCTAAATGATCCGTATAAGATACATTGGAATGCAGTGAAAAGAATTTTAAAATACTTAAAGAGCACAGTAGATTATGCATTAAAGTTTTCGAGAAAATAACTTAAGATTATTAGGCTACAGTGATTCAGATTATGCAGGTGATTTACAAACCTGCAAATCAACTACTAGTTACGTATTCACAATAAGTGATGCAATAATAGCGTGAAGCTCGCAAAAACAAAAGGTGGTTGCATTATCGACAACCGAAGCAGAATATTTAGCAGCAGCGCAGACAATTAAAAAACTAATATGGTTAGATAGATTGCATAAAGAAATCATAACTAACTGTAAAGAAAAATCTGTATTATATATGGATAATCAGAGTTCTATTAGATTATTGAAAAATCCCGAGTTCCATAAAAAATCAAAACATATTGACATTAAGTACCATTTTGCCAGAGAAAATTTCAGATCGGGACTTTTCGAATTAGAGTATATATCAAGCGAAAACTAAAAGGCCAATATCTTAACAAAGTCATTGCATCGCGAGCGTTTTATATATTTAAGAAAACTGTTATATTTAACAGTTTTCTTTATATCAACAATATTCAATATTGTAAAGTGTGATCGGGAACACATGTGATTTTGATAGATTAAGAAAAAAATGTCATTCTAATAGTATAAGATAAAAAGGTGATTTAAAAGATTAAGATAAAGATGTAAAAAGTACTTATTAAGAGGGAATGTTGAGAATAGGCAACGAGAACCCTTATACTTTGCTGTTTACATGTACGCAGTCGACAAATTATAATACGTCACATTCTTTTTGCGTCACGAGTTGCGCGCATCGCTAGATGCCTAAGTGCCCTTATTATTATAAAAGTTGTAACGCATGTGTATTTGCCCAAAGTGTATCAATAAATTATTGTGCAATCATAATTATTCTATTCTATTCTATTGTGCAACTGTTTTATTAATAAATATTGTAATGAAACAACAACCTTTATTAATTATTCCAATTACATTAATTACATTAATAACGTCTTTAATTTTTAAATGGAATAATATGAAATAATATGAAATTTTATTTTTTATATTTATGTATTTGACATTAAGACATTTTCAGAACATCTTTTTTATGTCTTATTTTCATATAGTCTTTTCCTGCTTCAATTTTTTAAAAATTGCATTAGCAATATGAAATTGTTTTATGTTCTTGACTATACAGGTATTTGTATGTCCGTATGTCCATACAAACAAGCGCGCACGCGAGCTTACACACACATACACGCGCGCGCGCGCGCGCGCGCACACACACACACACACACACACAACGCGCGCACGCACGCACGCACGCGTACGCGCGCATACAATGCATACACATAATGTACTATATCTATATACAAATTTTTCAGATGAGTTGCAGATTGATTTGGAGTATCCAAGGATACTGTTTGGAAATCTGTATTTGAGATTGCAATGCTATTAACTGAAGATGTCCATAGATATATAAAATGGCTTGAACCTCATGAAATGACGACTTTTGAAAGAGAATTTCCTTAATTACATGGTTTTCCTGGAGTAATTGGTGCAATTGATGGTTCCCACGTAGCAATAAGTGCACTCATAGAAAATTACATCAATCGCAAAGAATATCATTCAATAGTGTTACAAGAGATCTGTAATTATAAATTAAGATTTATAGATGTCTGCGGGAATATGTGGTAGCGTTCACGACGCAAAAATATGGCATTTAAGCGATATTAGAACATTTATAACACAAGATGAAAATAGATACTTTCAAAATCAATACCATTTATTAGCCGATTCAGCATATCCTTTATCAAATTATATTAACTCCATATCAAGATAACGGTCATTTAACCGATGTACAGAGAAGGTTTGACACAAAACACTCAAAAACACGTGTAGTCATCGAGTGTACTTTTGGAACGTTAAAAGGAAGATTTAGGAAATTAAAATATATTTATATGTATAATACAGAAATGATACCTTTAATTATTCTTGTTGCATCTTACATAATATATGCATAGAAAATGAAGATGCACTTATGGATGAAAATGCATTTGATGCACTAGAAATACAAAATAATGACATTGCATTTATAAATAGAGCAAAAAAAAAAAGAAACATTATCTCTCATTTATTTTAAAATTGTATTTATAAAATATAATAAATATTGTTATAAAAAAATATATATATGTATATTTATATCCATGATTATATATTGTTACGTCCGAGCTCCGAAGGAAAGGAAAGGTCAATTTGTTTAAGAGAGAGAGTGAGCTCGGGTGGACGCACGGAACTGCCTTTGTTCTCTCAGATCATCGCAACGACTCGTAAGTCGAGCGCGCCCTTTGAGTACAGGGTAACAAGTCAACGTCGATGACGCTATAACTTGTGCCTGCGCTAGCGCGGTCGATGGTTCGTTTTTGGATCAGAGAACCGAATCTCTTTAACCCGAGATCCTCGCAATCCTTGGAGCGGTGGAATGGTCGAGGTTTTATCTTAAATGAAGTATACGAATTTTAATTTTAACATTAAGTTTAATGAAACATAATAAACAAGTATAACGTAATCAAGTAAAAATTACATTCGGGTAAAGATGATTATAATAATAACTTATAGTTAACATTCGATAATGCTGTGATTTTTTTTACATAGGTCAATGCGCGCGCGCGCGCGCGCGCGCGTGTGTGTGTGTGTGTGTGTGTGTGTGTGTGTGTGTTGGAGATGAAAGGAAAATGGGATTATTAATTGAGCTTGCGGATTCTCATGATTGAGAGTGGGAACATTCTATAGAAGTATCAGACGGGGACTAAATAGGGGTAAGGAATTCCGGGAATGTATGTGGCGATGGTGTCGTCAGGTCGGTTGAGTGTTACATGCTCCCGGAGAACGGTTAGGTTAATGGATTCAGGATCTATTATAAATGCCCCCGGGGGAAGATAGGAAACTGCGAAAGAATGTCGTAGAACGTAAGTTTCTCCTCGAAGAATATCGGCGGTACCGGTGAAACCTCGCCAACGAATTCCACGCTCGACGTGGAACTCGCTAATGAAGGGGGAGTTTGTGGGCGAGATGACGACGGAACGCGAGGCGTTGAGACCCGCGGAAGTGAGAGAGAGGAGATAGGTGCCAGGCGTTGAGATTCGCGAGGGTGAAAGGGAGGTTCAGCGGAAAACGAGGGATGGAGCGTAAGGTGTTCAGACTCGCGACGGTGGTGTGTGAGATCTGTCCTCGGACGGTGATGAAGCTCCAACGGACGAATGAAGGAATTCCCGATAAACCTGATCCAACAGACTTCGCGCTCGGAACCTAGCTTCCCGTCGTAGCCGTCTAGCCGTCTTCAGATTAATTCTTGAGTTGTTCACTATTAAGTGAATATAAGTTACGGATGTTAAATTTGGGTTGCGAAGATATGCGCGGAAGGAAACCGAAAGGAAATAAATAATTCGACTTACTTTGAATGTGATGACAGTCCTGGTACTGGAGATCCTGGCCCGCCGGAACACACTCACTTGGATTAAAAAACACGAGAACTTGTTCATTGGGAAGGTTCCGCGGTGAGAATTTTGGATGACAATGTAGTGGGTGGAGTGTATGTTGTGTTGGATGTTGTTTGGTATTGTTGGCTGTTGTGCTTGGTGGTATGGATAATGATTGCGTGTTGCACACTGCGTCTCGAGCGAGTGTGTGGCCTGCTGCACTGCGTCGCCCGCAATTGGCTAGTGAAAGCTGGTTCTCAGTCCGAGGGGAGTGTCTGTCCTCGAGTGTCTGTCCTCGCCCAGCTGTGTGCAGACCAACGGTGCGAGTCGGTACCAAGCAAAACGGAAGGTTTAGCAGCCAAGTGTCGCTATGCGTTTAATAATAGGAGCGCAAGCTGAATATGTGAAGGTTGCATGCACGCTAACAATCAAGGAACTCCGAGTTAATATAAAGCCATTATATTCTCGCAAACAAAAAGGAAAATGTTACAAAAAGGCTATCGGGACTTGGTTTGAGTCCCGCGAGAATAACGCGTGGGCGAGTCGGTCGCGTCGGTCTCTGCGCGCGCAAGCTTTTGTAATCGCTCCCTGCGTCTCTCAGGAGCCCCGGCTCCTCCTCGGCGTGATCGGGAGGTGAGTATCGGTGGCTCGACCTGGGCCGGTGGCAGTCCCGCGGTCTGCGTGGCGGTTTCGGTGTAGAAGCGGCGAGTGTCACGGCGCGGCGGCCGATGCTGCACGTGACCGAGCTCGATGATCGCAGAGTTGCCACGGCCTATCTTGCTGCGCGCCGAGCTCCAAAGAGCGGCCAGGAGTCGGTGGTCGCTCGGGTGCAGTTGAGCTCGAGGAGGTCGAGGGCCTCGATGCGTCCTCTGCGGGCGGAGTCGGCGGCCGGGGCAGGCTGTCCTCTGAGGAGGAAGCTGACCCGAACAGATACAGGAGCCGTTGCTTGAAGCGACCGGTCGGGCGCCTGGCTCGTCGTCCGGAAACTCGTCCCTCCTCGTCGGTGCACGGTGAGGGAGGTGTGTCCAGGCAGCGGCGTAGATGGCCGCGAAGTCGGCGGCAGCGAGTGTGGTGCCGGTGACTGCCGGATGATGGGCAGCGTCGATCATCTCGAAGATGACGAGTCGTCGTGGGCGGCCCCTAGAGAGGAGGCACGCCGGTGGAGGTCCTCCTGTTGCGCAACGGCTCCCCGAGTCGATAGAGATCGGCGTGCTGAGACTGTGGCCTGGAGCAGATCGCCCGAACACGAACGGATTGGGCGGCGTCGCTGGCCGCGAGAGTCCTTCCTGGACGTGGTACGGCTGCGGCGTTCACGGCCGACAGGAACACGTCCGTAGAAGAGAGGCGAGATGGATATGACGGCGTTTACGGTCGTCAGAGGCAAGGCCGGAAGGATGGCGGCGTTCACGGCCGTCAGAGATAAGGCCGGAAGGATATGGCGGCGTTCACGGCTGTCAGACATAAGGCCGGAAGGGTATCCGCGGCGTTAATTGCCACGGGGAATACTGGTCAGTAATTTCCAGCAGGAAAAACTGCCGTGTACTGAGCAATGAGACCAGGGCTGACCTCCAGAGCTCGGAGGGCGTCGCAGTGCAGCTCGTAACCAGTAACTGGTTGGAGGCGACTGAGGCAAAGAGCGATGCCAAGTGCCGCTCTTATATAACTCCGCTGCGGTGTTTCAAACACGAGAAAGTGTTTGTCGATTCGCCATCTAGTGGTGGGCGCGCGAACCACCATGCTGCGCGGGACTGCACGCGACAGTGTGTCGATGGTGCGGTCGCGAGACAGTGACTGCCACAACAGAAACTTTGCAGTTGCAGAGGTTGGAGAGCACAGAATGGTTGCAGTGCACAGAGAGGTTGCAGAACACAGAGAGGTTGGAGAGCACAGAGAGGTTGCAATGCACAGAGAGATAGCAGAGCATAGAGACAAAGAGCGAGCCGGTCGGAGTTGCGGATTATATATAGGATTTTGGAAATATGGGGGAAGTTCTAGGACGTGTCGCTTACATCTAATTAAAATTTTGGATTTTTAGCCTTAACGATCTTTCGACGTATTAAATCTAACTTATCAGTTAAGATAGTGCATCTTGAAAAATACTTCTCGGCTTTTCCAGGTTGGTTAAGTTGAATTCCCACCGCCGACTTTTGGGAAGGGGGAAATAAAAATATAAAATAAAATAAAATAAAAAGATTTACAATTTCCGTTACGGAATTTCAACTGTTTATTACCCCGTTCGTGGGTCCGTGGGAAAATTTCTTTTATTGGATTTTCCCGTTCTGTTGGCGTCGAGACTATTTGTTTAAAAAAGAGAAAAAAATGTTTAGTGGGCAATATAACTTTCGCCGAGAAACGAATTTTTCGAGATATTTCGAAGCCCTTCGCGATTGTTCGAAAGGGAGGAATTGTAGAGTACGCAAGACGTAACAATATATATATATATATATATATATATTAGGTGTACAAAAAAGTTCTGAGCTTTTTTTTGTAAAATTCAATCTTTATTCAAAAACAAACAAAAAAATATTAATCAGCGAAATATTCCCCGTTTGCATCAACGACCTTTTGCCATCTTTCGGGTAGCTTGCGAATTTCTTGACGATAGAAACTCACCGGCTTCGAAGCGATAAAGTCATCAATGCATTTTCGTATCTCTTCAAATCTCACGAAATGTGTATTAGCCAAATGATACTGCAGCGACCGGAATAGGTAATCGGAAGACGCCATGTCTGGGCTATACGCCGCGTGCGGGAGAAGTTCCCAGCCTAACGCAAAGATATGGTCCTGAGTCGCTTTCGCAACATGTGGTCGAGCATTGTCATGAAGCAAGATCACTTTACAACGTCCTTGGCCAATAAATGGCCTCTTTTCTTCTAATGCATCGCTCAAATTGATCAATTGTTGTTGGTAGCGGTCTGCCGTGATTGTTTCACCCGGTTGTAACAACTCGTAATACAACACACCTTTCCAATCCCACCAGATACAAAGCAAAACTTTCTTGGCGTAGATATTGGGCTTTGGCGTCGATGTCGAAGGTTGGTGGACCAGGGTCAACCCATGATTTTCTATGTTTAGAGTTATCATAAAGAATCCATTTTTCATCGCCTGTAATGATTTTGTGCAGAAAATCTTTTTTCCGAAACTTTGAAAGCAAAGTGAGTGCAGTGTCACGCCGACGATTTTTGTTGTCTTCGGACAATTCATGCGGAACCCATCTGTCTTCCTTCTGAACCTTTCCCATCGTATGTAAACGTACGGAAATGGTTTGCTGCGTAACGCTAAACTGTTCTGCAAGCTTCTTTTCAGTTTGCGCAGAGTTTATATCCAGCAGTGCTTGTAATTCGTCCGTTTCAATCTTTTGAGGGCATTTCCAGCACGCGATTCATTTTCAAGACTGAAATCTCCTTAGCGAAATTTTTGATACCATCTTTTACATGTAGTATGACTTACAGCGTTCTCTCCATATGCAGCACAAATCATTGCAGTGGCTTCAGCAGCATTTTTCTTCAGATGAAACATGAAGTGGATGGAAAATCGAATATGCTCTTTTGCCATCATTTATTGCCATCGTGAACACTACTGATTTTTGAGGTTATGTGCATCAAACGCCAAACCGTATGGCATTTTAGAAGACCAAATGTCAACGCTTTAAAACTGCAAAAGGACGGGAAGATATATAAAATTTAAATTGTTATTTCGGTTGTATGAAATCTAAAGCTCAGAACTTTTTTGTACACCTAATATATATGTGTGTAACAATTATATATTTGTTTAACTTTTTTAGTATTACAAGCATATATACAGGATATACGTCGAGTATACATATAGCACTAATCATTTTGAATAAGAAAGTATATATACATAGATATATACATACCGCACTTTGTTGTTTACTTTATATATATATATATATATATATATATATATATATGTGTGTGTGTGTATGTATAAAACTGTTAAGGAAATAAAGTAAACAACAAAGTGCGGTATGTATGTATCTACGTATGTATACTTTCCTATTCAAAATGATTAGTGCTATGTGCATACTCGACGTATATCCTGTATATATGCTTGTTATAATACTAAAAGAGTTAAATAAATATATAATTTAATTATAGAAATAATATAAGATCATAAGATATTTTCACAAAACAAAATTTATATAAAATAATTATAAACTTTTATTTAGGAAAATTATAATATATTTGATAATAAATATTATTTTTTATGTGATTTTGAAGGATAAGAGATATGGCATCAGGCTAATGATAAAAAAGCCAATAACACATATATGTATAATCATATTCAAAACATTTATTACATATAACTTTAAAACATATAACGTAATATATATAACTTTAAAATAAACTCAAAACTATTTCAAAAACAAAAATATCAATGTTATTAAGTACAACAGTTAGTTATATGCTTAATATATTTTAATATTCTAAAATGCACATTTTTATAGGAACTTATGAGTGAGTATGAATAACAATGACTTTATCTTGTTAACTACAACAGATGTTTGTAATTCATACAATATAATTAGATTTGCCTACTAAAACTTAAAACATTTTGTTATAATAAAAAATAAATAAACTTGCTTTTAAATATAATACTTTTAAACACAATCTAATAATATATAACAATACTAATAATATAATTTTAGTATCACATATTTTCAAACATGGGAAAGGGAACATATAAAGTGAAATGTTAACATACGAAAATATAAGAAGTATAAATATGTTATATTTTAGATATTGATGAAATCAATTTTTAGTTATATTAAGAAAATAAATTCTCGTATTAAAGAATACAAAATATGTGATAAAAATTATATTATATTTAAAAATATTTTTCTATTCTTTCCTGTTTTATATCTTGAAATGTTTTTCTAATAAAGATAAAAATCGTTCTTTTTGCGCACACTTTTCTTAATAATGTCTTTCTTTTTGTTCTATTAATGCTTTCATTCAGACTCTTGTTTTCGATTTTCTTCTTCTTATATCTCTGTTCTTCAAAATTGGTTGATTCGACATTTAATTCATTTTCTTTTTCATTTTCTTCATCAGATGAATAAAACATGTTTATTTATTATAAAATCAAGTATATTTGATGTAATGAACAACGGTGCAATTGCAGAATTTTTTTCCAACACGTCATCAATAATATCGAAATATTCCCAAGTTTTGCTGCACCAGTTCGATTTTTCATGTCTTTAATTGTTTTATATTTTTTCTTCATACCAGTCCATTTTATATAACAATTATCTGCAGTCAAATTATATCCATAACTGTTGATAGATGCAGCAATATTTTTCCAGACTTGTTTATTCAATGGGGTAGTAAAAGATTCTGCGTGTGTATGCATTTCTGCTAACAGTATTTTTATCATAGCATCTCCATTGAAACTTTGTAATTAACTATATTTAAAAATATTATTTATTATTTAAAAAGATAACTTATATATAATTATATTTATTAAAAAGACATATATATATCGACATTATTTGTTTTTATCTATAGATTTATCTATAATAGACATTTGTCACAAAATCTATTGAGATTTGCTTGTTAATGGATTAACTAAATCTTTTCTTCTTTTATTTTTGTATTTAGACGTGATATGCAAATGGACCAAAACAAAAATCGTTATAATTTGAGATATAATCGTAATACAAAATGACGCAATATAAAAATTTTTTATGCGGATGAAATACATTTACTTCGCTTACCGGTCTGGAAGTAACTCAACTCAACTCAACTAATAAGAATTCAAGAGCAGCATTGAGTTGAGTTGTCATGAAACATGAAGATATTAGGTAGTTGTATCTATCATATTTTTCGATCTTAGTGAAACTAAGGCTGGTGTCCCATGGCGCGGAAATCCACAACGGAATAGAACGCGCAAACCAATCACAGCGAAAGAACCAAAAGAAAACTCGTTCATTCTGTTCGTTCTTTTGCTGTAATTGGTTCGCGCATTCCGCTGTAGCCTTTCCGCGCCATGGGACACCAGCCTAACTCGAACTTGGGTATCGTAAACACCCAGTGTCTCTACACGACACTGACACAGACACATTATAGAACAGGCCTTAAGGATAGATCAAAATCTCATTGTAAACGCTGCTTTATGCAGAAATGTGTGCTCCCGGCCTAAAGCTTGTTCTACAATCGTGTGTCGATGTCGATACATAAGAATAGGCCAATCATAATCAAGTATTCTCTCCATATTCATCTGTGATTGGCCCGTTTTACGGCCCACGATCCACGATACCGACATACGACGCATTATAGAACAGATCTAAGGAAATGGAGGGCGGATTGAAGGCATCCAAGAGCAGTCGAAGTTGATAGCAGGTGGCAGTTAAAGAAATATAGAATATAAATTAACGAAAATAGAATTCTTTAAAGAAAATAGAATAGATGCAATTTAAAGCTGATGAAGAAAAAATTTTAAATCAGGAAGATTTAATAATGCGATATGATTTGTAGAGTATTTTCTTTCTATCAATATTGATCATTTGTTCGATCAAACTTGATTAGAGAGTTGCTGATTGCAGAGAACTGCAGAAAACTGCAGAGAACTGCAGAACTGCAAGGAGTTGTCAAATGTTATCGCCTATTGTCGATTGCAGATTGCAGACTGCAGATTATATATATATATATATATATATATATATATATATATATATATACGCGTGATCGAATGACTTGAATCACGACATAAAATGATAAACCAGTCTCCGTGATTAATGCGTGAATAATTTATCAATCGCTGAATACGAATTTATTTGTTATATAATGCAAAAAATCGGCATAACCTTTGTGCGAACGTCAAACTATAATTATTTGTTATGTATATATCATTTATATTAATCGATATCGCCTCACATTGAAACGTGATTCTCTTCTCAGTTAAATAATACTATCGCAGTACTATGAAGTTACACGATGGAGTTATCCGAATCGCAAAATCTTGTTAAAGATTTAGATTTAACTCTTCAACCAAGGATTGCCCCACGGTATAAAACCTGGCTTCATCTTGCCACACAACAGGTGAGCCATGACTAAATGTTATTGTTAGGAATGATTATGATATGTTTAAGCAATAGCGCTTGATATGGGTTTAAAATTTTCAGTTACGACTCAGAAGTTTAATACAAATAATAGGCCATAATCTAAAAGCCAATATAAATGGAGAAATATGTTGGTTTTATTACACATTACATAGATCAAGTATGTCGTCTCCGTTATATACGAGTGAACCAATTGACAATGCTAATCCAAGATGGTCTAGTCTCGAAGTACCAATCCTGTATGCCACAGGTTATTCAACAGCCAGTGGTGAGCATTATTATCTGTTAGTACAATAAATGTTATGTTTCTTGGTATAAGTATATGTGTCAATTTATATTCTCAATATGTCTTATTTTGAATTTATGTAATTAGAAATTACTAGAAATTTAAAAATAATTATATTTTTTTAAACAGAGATTATCTTAAGAGTCTGGAAACGCTCAATACCATATGATAGAACAGCTGATGTAACTCTCTTCACATGGGGAATATCATTCACAGGATTGGCATATATTGGTCCTAAGCTCCCAATTAATTTAGAAACCATTCTAAAAGAAAATTCTTTAATATTCCATTTTAATGGTGGATATTTTACTCCTCCATACTGTTTTATGATAGCCCCAGATTTGAAGCGTTATCTTTATATGTCTATAAGTACATCTGAAGTCAAGAATAGTTATACAGTAAATAAGCTTAGCAGTTTAAGGAGCAAAATGCAGGCACTAAAGCAACAAACGGAATCTGTACAATCACTCAGAATACGTATTGCTTCGGGTGATGATTTTCACACTCCAAAGTACCCACAGTCAACTTTGAATAGACTATTGCAACCACGAAGAATCAATAGGGAAAAAAAGTTGGAAATTATAAGAATACGTAAAGAGCTAGAAATAGCTAAATTTAGAACAAAATTGCTGGAGCAAGAAAGAGCGCGAAAAATGGGAGAAATTCGTGTACTGAACCAATTACATACCAATATTCTAGAAGAAAATCAAGATCATGGTCAATATACATGTGCATGTTATATACACAAATATTCTAGATAAAAAAGTTTATTTTCTATTTATATTTATTCTTAGGCTCCGATTTGATGGAAAGGTATAGACAACTAAATAAAGACATAGAAAGATTGAATGAATGGCGACAAAATCATATTGATACAAGGGAAACATATTTGCAAATGAGTAATCAACTTGCACAGAGACGACGACAATTAATCTCAGAATTATATTTGATATATCCAATTAAACAGGTATATCTCATAAAGAAAAAAAACAAGTATAAAATATATTTATAGCAGAATATGTTGACATCGAATAATACTTTTTTTATTTTGTAGGATAGTGCCGGAAAATTTAGAATAAATGATGTTTATTTGCCAGATAGTGAAGAATTAGAATTGTCGAATGACACACAAGTAGCTGTGGCATTAGGTTTCGTTGCACATACAACACAAATGATTGCAAATTTTTTAAATGTACCAACCAGATATCCCATTATACATTACGGCTCACGCAGTAAAGTTATAGACCATATCACAGATAGTTTACCTGATAATGACAGACAGTAAGAATAATTAGCAATTATCCTTTTAATTTAGCTTTATTCAATGTAATATCGGTAGCATATTATTTTTAGATTTCCATTGTTTGCTCGAAGCAAAGATAAACTGCAATTTCATTATGCTGTGTACCTATTAAACAAAAACATAGCACAACTTCGATGGTATTGCGGCCTTCCAACCATTGATTTAAGAGCAACATTGCCAAATCTCGCTACGCTAATTAATATTAAGCCCAATCAGACACAGTATGTATATACATATCACATTAATTCATTAATTACTATCTGCATATTTATTTTTATTGTAACTAGAATCTTGAATGTTATTTCATATAGTCTCGATGATTCAAAACGAACATTTTCTACCTCATCTTTGGATACTGAAGGTGGTAATGGTAAACAGAATTCATCTCTCACATCATCACTGCAAAAAATTATTTTTGAAAAATGCCATCGTTCTTCTCGGTCAATGAGTCAATTAAAGAATATAAAATCATCTCTTGGATCTTCTTTGGATCAAGGTTTAGACAAACCTATGCAATCACTTGTGCTGGGTAGACAATCAAAGCGAATTTGTAAATCAGAAGAGAGTGCTATCGACAATAAGACTTTGATGCTGGTTAAAGATAGATCAAGTAATAGTAGTAACGAAACATTAAACAGTGCCATTCTGAACAATATTGATAACATAACTCTTAAGGATAAAGATGATTTCGAAATTAGTGATAAGATCGTTATTGAAAGCAACATCGAGATTATGATACCTGTATCAGTTTCTAAAGTGAGGAATGTCGCGGATAGCTTGGAAAGTTCCGTGAATGCTCGAGACAGAAGCTCTAATTCTATAAGTAGTTGCGAAATGGCTCTTGGTAATAGCCAGAACGATGTAGATGAGAGTTCAAACGGTAACCATGTTAGAAGAGAAAAAGTCGACGATAATTTATTTTCAATCGATGAAAGTTTGAGAAATATCAAGGATGTGATAGACAGCGCGCTAAGAAATGGTGAACACAATAAAGAACATAATTCCAAAGACAATGTTTCGCAAAATTATAACATAAATAATGTAATTATCAGTGAACAAAATAACAAACATGTTTACGAACGAGATCCATTTATGGAAACCATCTATAATAGAGAACGTTTTGCTAAATCGTGCTCATCTTTGGATGATGCATGCACTTTCGAAGAATCCAAACAAAAACAAAGAACAAATTCCATTTGCAGTTATACAGAAAAATATACAAAAAATACGATTTCATTACGACAGAAATATAGTTCTGAATCTAGGTACATAAATAGAAGTAATTATACAACTTAATTAGTTTTTAATATTTTATATATTATATAAATAAGACAACTTCTTTTACAGAGAGAATAAATCAGATTATCTTCAACATGCTGAGAACTGGTCTCAGGATATTGTAAGAAACAAACCAAAGGTAAATTTTTGTATACTAATTAATTGTCCTTTGTACATTTCTAATAATATGATAAACTAAAACGTTTACTTTATACCTAGGTTGATCCGAAATTAATTCTAAGTACATCACAATCAGACTGCTGTTCATATGATGAAGCAAAAATGCAATGTGACATTCAGGCATCGAGTGAATATATAGATATCATTAGACGCAGCTCAGAAAACGTGTGCGCGCGTACTGAAGCTTTAGCTAATAAGACAACTAGTTTCAAAGTTATGAAACCACGATTTTAATATCTGCCTATATCATAAGCTCTGTCTGATAATATGTACAAGTATCAAAATTTTCGAGCATGTCCAGTTTATATTACAATTACATACATACATACATACGTGTGTGTGTGTGTGTGTGCGCGCGCGCGCGCGCGCGCGCGTGTGTGTGTGTGTGTATGTATAAAATTGTTGATATATTTTTTAAATTTTATTTAAAATTGAAATTTTAATTGATATCATAAGATGTTACAAAAATATTTATTGTTTTTTTATTTATTCAAAATTATAAAATATTTGTAACAAATTGTTACTTAGTGCAAATGTGGCAATTATGTATTCCACAAATATAAGCTAAATTATTTACAATGCAAGCAAAGTAAAAAAGTTAGTTATGCCTATTATTTTATTATATATATATATATATATATATATATATATATATATATACATATATAATTTCTTTTGTTTTTTTGCATTTATGCAAATGCATACATCAAGAATTATTATTGTTGATATGATTATTTGATATAATAATATAATAATATTATGTATAAAGATCTTGGAAAATTGATAATTTTTGTATAATAATACGTCTTATACATATGTTAATAGTTATATCACTTTAAATATTTGTATCATGCACTTAAAACTTTAGTTGAATATTTAATTATAATTAATCGTTATAAGTCAATATTTTCATAATTTGGCAGTGAGATATATATATATATATATATATATATATTAATGCAATCATTAAGTTACAATCTTATGTATCTTACAAAATTTATATTATTATTGTTCTCTAGGAAGACATTAAATTGACATAATATGTAATACATAAAGTTTGTACACATACGCGCGCGCGCGCGCGCGCGCGCGCACACACACACACACACACACACACACACACACACACACACACACACACACACACACATATATATAATGTATACTAAATTTTTTCACTGTACTTATTTCAAATAATTAACTAATGTTTAGTTCATTTCTAATATAATACAAGCAATCAGAATGCATCAATATATAATTGATTCTATTTTTACCATTAGAAATATTAATCATAAATTTATATATGAGGACCAAACCGCATAATCGCTTAAAAGATCAAGTAGTCAATCTATAATAATCTCTAATTAGATAAATGTGAAAAGAACAATTTGAGAAAGCAGATGATTTCTTTGTGGAACTTGAACGGACTATGCAATGTGATAAATAAAAAGAATTATCTAAAAAAGAGAAGAACTAAAACTCCTTGTATATTTTTATACTCTATTAAATAATTACATATACCTTTACATATTACCATTACCTTTACATATTACTTTGTTTCGTAATAAATATTTAATTTAATTTTTTGGAAAAGCAGTCTAAAATATTTCTTTTTCTATGTTAATTTATATTATACAATATAATTTATGATTTTTATACCAATTTTATTGTAAATGTACAGCTTTTTTTATATTTTTTATTATATATATATATATATATAGATAGATATTACCATTTGCTCTTTCTACTACATTTTTCTCTTTTTCTTAATAGGCTTTGTTAATTTATTTTATAAAAAGATAATTCTATATTTACGCGATTTGTTGTTTCTTTTTTTGCAATACATATTGAATTCATATCTATTTCTGTATATTATGTTTAGTAAGAAAAGTGAAATCATCAGATTTTCTGAACACAGAGAGAGGTTCTAAATATTGTTGCTGATTTTTTATATTAGCTAAACCCATCTTGCTGATAGTATTCATATATTCGGAGCATTCTTTGAACGATTCGTCCCAAAAAGAACAAGTTTCTGTTTCCAATTTATAATTATAACAATTATTATTAAAATTTATTATTATGTGTTATTGATAATCAGTTATAATTATTCATATTATATAATGTAATATATAATAAAATACCTTTACTATAAGTATAATCTGTAATGTTTGAATTCTTTCAGCGGTCTCTTGTTTATATAGTCGACGTATGGATAGTCTTTACTATTTGTGCTTACCTTGCTTATCATTCAAGACATTTATTGTTTTAAAGGGAGTCTTTAAATTTTCTATAGTTAAGTATCTAAATCTGGTCAGATCTTTATAAGCATCTTTTAAATCGATTGTCGGCATAATAGATAGCCCAATTGGTGAATCCATTGCTGCCATTAATAATTTGTATTGTGTGACAAGCCAACCTAGAAATATAATTTGATATAACGAATAACAGATGAGATAATAAAGAAAGGGTAATGCAGATTTTCATTCAAATTCCTTCGTCAATATTATTAAAGAATATTATTTACCTTTCTTCTTATAATCTGTTTGATAAACACTCTTCATTATCTCTTCTACATCGCAATCATTGTCTAACATGAATGATGTGAGATTTGTCCTTTCATGATTGACTTTTATCAGATCGTCGTCAGGAAGTCGACATTTCTTGTCAACTAACTGCTTATATCTGTAAAACGAAACGAAAAAGTCTCAATGCATAATAAAACATTGACACTCACACTCACATATATAAAGGGTTATACGTATTACTCAAACTGAGATTATTAGAAAGAAAAAAACATTCAATTAGAAACATTTTGTATTTACCTAACTTTTTTAACTTTTAAGCCATGAACATCACATTTACAATCCTCCGAATCGGGTCTAGAAAGATACGGCCCAATATCGATATTCATCGGTAATAGCGATTTCGAAGATTTTACATATACTCAATTACAATCCTGATGAATTATATTAATAAAAATTTCCGACGATTAATTTTGTTACTGCATATTTTTATATACATAATCACATTATGTTTTAATCAGAATAAAATATAGCGATGTAATCTGAAGTATACATAATATTTGATATTTTTTGCAAATAGAGTTTGAAAAATCAACTATGTGTCTCTCATTTCATTGCACTCCTTATACATTTTTCCCTTTTTTCCTCTTTCTTTTTTCTTTTCTACTATTAACTTTTTCTACTATTAGAACATATATTTACTTTTATTTTTTCAATATTCGCAAAACAATATATGCGTTAAAAAGGCGAATAAAATATTAATTATTATTAAATTTTTATTTTATAAAATAATTTATTTAATTTTCCATATTGGTTTATAAAAAATTGTACTGCATATATGTATTATATATATATGTGTGTGTGTGTGTGTGTGTGTGTGTGTGTGTGTGTGTGTGTGTGTGTGTGTGTGTGTGTGTGTGTGTGTGTGTGTGGTGTGGTGTGTGGTATGTGGTGTGTGTGGTGTGTGGTATGTGGTGTGTGTGTGTGTATGTGTGTGTGTGTGTGTGTGTGTGTGTGTGTGTGTGTGTGTGTGTGTGTGGTGTGGTGTGTGGTATGTGGTGTGTGTGGTGTGTGGTATGTGGTGTGTGTGGTGTGTGGTATGTGGTGTGTGTGTGTGTGTGTGTGTGTGTGTGTGTGTGTGTGTGTGTGTGTGTGTGTGTGTGTGTGTGTGTGTGTGTGTGTGTGTGTGTGTGTGTGTATTTGGCGATTAACCGCAAATCTTTTGATACAATTGATTCAATTGGATGTAGTACAACGCTGATATTGAACTGGTAAAGCTTTCTTTTTTGTGTAATGTAATTTGGCTTTAATAATGGCTTGACCAATTTTACTAATACTATCTTGATATTCTGATTTCCAAGATGGAAATGACATTTGTCTTCTCTCGACATCTTCGCATTTTTTTTCTCGTTTTGACTTGTACTTATGATTGTGTTTCAAGTTTGCATTATATATTGGGTAAGGAAGACGACAATGTGACGGACAGTCGGCCTCTATGGTTATCTTTATTGGCATACGACATTGTTGCTGTTGACTCTTCGTATCGATGACCTTCAATGCCACGTCACGTTGTGTCATACGTACAGCTGCTAAAAAAAATAAAATTTTTTTCAAATGATGAAAACAATATTAATAATAACGCAAAAACACATATTAGCAAATATAATTTATTTCAAATATTTATAATATGTTTCAAATATTTTTACCATACCAGGATCACTATAATCTGCTTGATATGTCGTTTTCATATGATCAGCATTCACACGTGCAATTGTATTTGGAAGTGATTTCTTTAACACTCCAAACAAATCAAAATTATCTTCCTTAAGCTTGAAAAATTAAATATAGAATTTAATTTAAATATTTTTATCATACTTTTTATTTATATGTGTGCATGCGTGCGGTGCGTGCGTGCGTGCGTTCGTGCGTGCGTGGATATTCAATTTTTAATTATCTCTCATGTATACGAAACAAATTTATGAAGAAGTATAACGAAAGATAATAAGCTATGTGTAAATGTAAATGCATATTAGCTACATACATTCGTAAAATGTCGATGTAAACCACTTATTCTAAAATTATAAACATATTTATATGTTCAAGGAAATTTTATAAATTTTTGCTCACACAAGGGGGTAGCTGATCGAATCGCGTTACATCTATCTTCGGAACTCGTTCAATCCTGCGGTAAATCTTTGGCTCCCGGAATCGTTCCAGTCTCGTAGAGTCCATTTGAATCCAACTGGGACATTTCTCGAGCTTCCCATCTTGAAATTCTTTAAGTATCTGTCGCAAATTAATGCAACCGCATTCTTTACTAACAATTGCTTTTCTTGGAGGTTCAGTATAACATATAGATGAGACATAGGGCCAGGTATAATGCTTCCGATAGGTCGAAACGTAGTGATTTTTCTGATTCATGATTTAATTTCTGGACAACGAGAAATCTTGAATTTTACGAAAATGTCTTAAAAGTCTCAAGCCATCATTATTGCCACCATGCTTTTGCAGATCTTTTTGTAACTGTCACCGAACAAATGTCGATATTAAATACATAGAAAGTTTTCCATTATCTCCATTTATCTGTTAATCTGACATCCACATTTTTTAGAGGTAATTTAGTATTTTAAAATTTCATTATAATTTCCATCACATCAATTTCAAAAGTTTATGCGTTATTTGATGTCATAATAAATTTGAATTTTAGGATGTTTACATTTTTCCATGTTTACATTTTTCCATTGCAATTCTGCAATTTTAAATAAAATTTTTATGGTATTATTTAACTCTGATATAAATGTAGGTTCATATTGATATTGATAATTGATTATTGATTTGTCAAGGAAACGCTTTTCAAATTTTTACATTTTTAATTTATGGAAATTTACAATCTTCTGACATTGTAGTCCCTCCTATCACTTCTATTTTCTGTATACAAATCGTTGTAATTATGTATGTACATACATAATTAATATGATTACGAATAATATTAATGTATTATGAATATTCTAATTAATAACGGATTGATCAATTTTATGTATTACGTGTACATTTATTATATTATTTTCAAAATTATTGAATTCATTTTAGTCTAAACTTCAAATTTTAATTTTTTTATGTAATTATTTCATAAAGAAAAATCTCCTATCTCAATCGATCATACATTTATCAAACATCACACATTATATACATAAATATTGACAATTATATTGAACTTAAAAATTGATTAAAGAGATTCATTGATTTGATCTTTATTTATACAAAATATTTTTCATATGTAAATAATGTAAAGCTATACATTTTTATTTCGCATTTATTTTATGATTTTGTTCTATGATTGTTTATAAATGAAATAAAGAAAAAAATGTAAATCAATAAAATAAGCAATACATTGATACCAGCCGAGTACATGTTAACAAACAACAGCAACAAGTAACATAGCCGGTTTCTCGGCAAGCAGGATCTTGGTTGCTAAATTTTTGTATAAAATAAATTCAAATAATCATATCACCAACTATGTGCCACTTAGACATGAGCAAACTCTCAATGTAGTGATTCTATAATAATTCAATAATCAAATATTTTTTATATCGATTCAAATCCTTTTTATTATCCTCCTCCTGGGGAGAAAAATAAGCTTTAAGACATAGATATCTTTTTACTTGAATAAATCTTAATGAAACTCGAACCATCTTTATGAATAAATTAAGTACATTATAAATTAGTGAACCAGTCTACTTCTTCGTAAATTTTCTATGTAATTTACAAATTTCTTTCAAATTCAATGATCTTTTAGCGAATTGAAACAAAATTGTTCTTTCTAAATTGGATTTTTAATTTGTTTGTTCGATAATAAAAGTTGCATGTAGTAATACTTGATTGATGCTAAATCTGAGATTGTATTTTACAAAATTAAAATTAAAAATGACAAGTCTGCGATTTGTAGAATGTATCTAAATTTGAATCGAAAATTCACTATAGGATATTATATTATCAGATATTTATCCCGATCTGGCTCAAAAAACGTTTACTCGCGTTTTAGACAAATTAATAATATAGCACAATGAGAAAAGTGGTAAGATTAAGATCTGTCATATTCGGAAAATATGGTGACTATGTGGCCGATTTAGTTAGTATAAATCAATTCCGCCTCGCCTTCTCTCGTTAACTAGCACATTTTCGGCCCTGAAGAAAGGAAAGCTCGGAAACCGTACTGATGATTACTCTAAAGATATCACTGCGTCCACGCTACCAAGAATAGAATCGTGTGACGTAGTCATCTGAACATCGACGAAACAAGACGCGACGAAGCCATGTCATGCACCGACGGACATTTATCTGCGGTATTTGGTATATGTATAATTGTATAAATTCTATACCCCCCCCCTCTCTCTCTCTCTCTCTCTTCTCCTCCCCCCTCTATCTCTCTCCTCCTCCCCCTTTCTCTCCCTCCCTCCTTCCCTCCCTTCCTCTCTTCTTTCCATCCTCTTTCTCCTGCTCTTTCTCCCACATCCCCCTCCTACATTCTTCTTTCCTTTAATTCTTCCAAATTCTGTCTAATATAATAAAAATTGGCGTAAAGCTGGTTAGATAAAACAAAATGATATACAGGACGTCCCAAAAAGGTCGGAACCCTTGAACATCTCGAAAAATATAAGTTTTACAGAAAAATGTTTCGAATAAAAATTGTAGTGTTTAACAAGATTTATTTAATAATCTTGTTTTGGCTATTGGTGGCGTCGCCAAGATCAGATCACATCGATTTTTTTAATATGGAAACCCATTTTTGATTATACATTTTTGTAACTGACCTCGAGACCTCTTCAAAACTATGATAAAATAATCTTTTTAATAAGTACTTTCTAAAGTATGAGGCTTGAATATTGATATGCAATTAGATATAAAATTTGATGCAATTTGACATGAAATATAAAAGATCTCGTAAAATATTCATTTTTTGGCAACTATATCTTAATACTTTTATGCACAGAATAATGAGATGTGTCGATTGAATGAATAAAGAAAATATGTAGTTGTTTCTCAAATAAGATATTGCAAAGCATTATTGCAAATTTCCATTCTTTTTAGACAGCAATTATGTATTTTCTTTATCACATCAATTGAGTCATCTCATTTACAAAAATCAATGCGATCCTGACCCGGCACCACCAAGGTCAAATTAATAAGATGAAAAATAAATAAACCTTTTTGAACTCTACAACTTTTATTTAAAACACTTTTCTGTACTTATAACTTATATTTTTCGAAATATTCAGAGATCCCGACCTTTTTGGGATGTCTTGTATAACTAATTACACGAAGACAAATTCAACATTCTATTAAACACAGAAAATACACAAATAATTTATTATACAAACTATTACATACTATTTGTTTGAAAGATAAATAAAAATTCGTATTAATCTGTACCGCTAAATAAGCTTAAATAGCTTAAATAAGCTTAAATAGCTTAATATTTCATCGTTGCTTTGGTTCTGAAATACAGAGCTATCTGAATCTATTGTACAAATCTAATTTACATTTGACATGATCCGAAATGATCAATGGATCGCAGATGAAGGAAAAACTTTTTATATTATCTCTCTTAACTTGTAGTTTACAATTAGCAGGGGGATGAACAGAAGTGTCAAGATTTCCATCATTTGTTTTTAGAAATTGTTTCTAATACAACTTTAATAAAAATTTGTGTATGAAGAATTGTTTTATCATATTGCATTATTTTGCAAAAACAAAACGCTTGAGTTCATGGCCACAACATGGACGCAGACGCGTAACGTGGTATCACGCATCACGAGTATTGTGAAATAAAGGAACAATTGACTCAACTAAAAATAGACGACAAAAAAATGAAAAATGAAACAAAAGAGAAATACATGAGAAAATGCGTTGTGATCAAGATTTACATCATGCTTTATTTCATCATCCTTTTTTCCACTTTGGTTCAAAATATTCGTTTATTCGCGCAGAGAGACAAGGAAACTCAGATAGCGTCTTTGAGCCAAAAATGGGCAATATATACGTTTGCATCATAAATTTTGACTGGAAGCAAATTAGTGTTCACGCGATTTAGTGCGAGATAGTAATCGGCTCTGACCAAAAGCCGTTATAGTGATTTATAAGTATACACTCTTGTGTCTCGTCTCTTTCTTCTTTTCAGTATATGGTGTTAATCATAAAATTCTTAGTATTTTTGAAAATTGAAACGAAACGAAGAAAGAAAAGCAAAAAGAATTTTTCTGTCGCAGAAAAGTTTAACGTATATTAGTAGAAACTTGAGCTTTAGCTCAATCCTAACTTTAAAAAATAAATATTTTTTGTATCTTTGTTAATTTTCCATAGTTAATAAATTTTTCTAACTATAGAAATTTAATCGCTCTATAATACGTAATTATTATCGTTTGTTTTAATGATCATTTTTGCGATCTAACTTGCGATTGACTTCTAATATCACAAACTTGTTTAACGTTCGAGAGAGAGAGAGAGAGAGAGAGAGAGAGAGAGAGAGAGAGAGAGAGAGAGAGAGAGAGAAAGAGAGAGAGAGAAATTGCAAAGGCATTTATTTAAAATTTTAATTCAATTTTATATTTGAAGCTGATTTTTACAATGACATTTATTTATTTTATTATTTAAATCTATTTTAAATTTTTATATATATATATATATATATATAAAATTATTCATATTGTTTATCTATTTTTCAGATAAAATATGATGTGAAAATTCAATATAAAACATATGTCTAACAAAAACAAAAATATATACAGCTCAACGTTTTTAACTCGACACCACAATAATGTTTATATACATGATGGTTATACATCGAGCGACACGCGGGGTAAAGATGGATAGGTATTCTATCCCTATTTACACTCGCGTTCGCATTTCCATGGACGATGCAATGTTCAGTTAATAAGGGCAATAGGCTCGCTGTATGTTTTAAGTTTCGTGGTGATACGTGTTTTTGCTGCGAGACGATGTGGCAAAAATAATTTACCGTGGAACGAGGGTGGAGAGAAAGACCTCAGTCGATTCGCGGAATGACGAAAATTCGTATGAATACAAAGTGTAAAATTATCGTAATGTCAGGAGCTGCGATCAAGAGAGCGCTTTTTGTTGCACATTAAACGTCAGCCGAACAGCTTTGTTCGCGATGTCCGTATGTCGCATCGATAAATAAATTCTGAACATCTACTTTCTCATTGTCGCCTTAATATCGCTGCTATGCGAGGCAATTTTTGTGTAAAATAACTGAAAATGTTTCTTTTACTTTTTTCGACAATTACGTTTTGACGAATATACAATAACAAAATGCAAAAAGAGCATGTTTATTATTAATATTTATATTATTAATATTTATATTAAACAAGTGTAAATAAATTTAATGCAAAGTGAAATAGAAAAGATACGTAAAGATAAACATGTCATATAAAACTGCAAATTATTGTCATAAAATGTTTTCGTACCGTATTTTAAGTTATTTCTGTTTAACATGGAAATTCAGCTTGATATTATCAGCTTAAGTTTTTTTATTAAATTAATTAGCAAGTTTGAAAGAGAGACAAAGAGAGAATCATAAAATTAATATATATATATATATATATATATATATATATATATATATATATATATATACGTAGGATAAACAGATAAACCATTAAATTACGTATTGTACCTTTGTGTGTGTGTGTGTGTGTGTGTGTGTGTGTGTGTGTGTGAGATAATGGAAAGAATAAGAAATGAGATATTTCTATTTTTATAAAATCATCACATCAATTTGTTATAAAGCATATTTATTTAATTTAAAATGCTAAGAAAAATCACTAACGGAATAAGAAATTTATAAACTTTTCTTTATTGGCATCTTTCTCATAAAGTAACGTAAATCATGTCTACACGATTATTGTCAGAGATCAATTAATAAGCGATCACGCGGTAAATTATCAACACATCTATCAAAAGAGCTACTCGATTACGCATTATCCAGCACACAATCGCTGTTATGAAAGATTACGATACATAGGTATACATAGGTCGGAGCGCGACTGTGCATCGACTGTAGAAGGGACGGTCGCTCACAAATTGGAAGGACAGTGGTTTTAAAATAAGCACCGGGAGTTCCAACGCGACGCGAGGCTTTGCCAATGCTCATCGGACCAACCGTTCACTCACACACACTCTCTCTCTCTCTCTCTCTCTCTCTCTCTCTCTCTCTCTCTCTCTCTCTTCCCTATCTCTCTCCGACTCACTCACTCGTTCTTTTCTGCAGCGGTGGTAGTTGATCGTGGATCGCGCTCGTGGTAACTACTGTGTCATTCGCCGTCAGCAACAAACAGTAAGAAGAGAGCGCGTAGTTTTATAGTCAAATGTCAAGACTATCGATATCAAAAGAATGAGAAATAGATATTTAAGGAGATTTCTCGGAATATTTAATGACATAGAGGTTGTTTCAAGTCACGTTAGTCAAACAACATGTGCCGCGATTGATTTAAATCAAGTGATAATTTATTTTATCAGCTGAAATCATCTTTGATAATTCTTAAATGATTGTGCCACAGGTGAACCGGAGTTCAAACAAATTTTTTTCAATTTTCATAGTGTCGTAGAGTAATATTCATTCTGGAGAACCCCGAAGCGTTAATGCGATCGTATGTGCCTGAAATTGAAATGAACATTATGTTGATCACGTGACCGTATGGATGGCGAGAAAATGACGGAATGATCGATAGCATCGAACGCTGATTGACGATAAAGAAAGAAACATCCGTCTATGGTCTACGATACATTTATCCGGCAAAATGCCAAATTCGTTGTATCGGGTTATTTCTTCGACACGGCACGCACGAGGATGATTTTTTTCAAAGCAGATTCACGTGTCAGACTAAATTCGAATGTTAGATTATCTTGAACATCTTGAAGTTATAACCACAACTTTTTCTATCGCATCACATTCTGCTCATTAATAAACACTAATTTCTAATCGGTGTTCTATAAATAACCTACATATATATTTTATATCAAACATTATATTTTTGTTAACCTAACATAGTAGACGCGATTTAACGATTGCTGTATTACCAAATGTTAATATCCTTTGGAAAACATAAAGTTGATTTATAATTTAATTAAAAATATAATAAACAATTTTGATATTTTAATAAATTTAATAAATTTAATAAATTTAAAAATATCCCACTAACATTGAGTTCAATTTATCAAAGCTAATTAAACGTTGATTAATTGATTGTTCAGAGATTATGTAACGTTTGTGAAGCACATTCGTTTCTCAACTATTTCACTTTTTTATGAACGAAGATAATATTGCCTAAAAGTAGCAATTCTCCCTTTCCTCCTCTCTCCCATTCTCTCTCTCTCTCTCTCTCTCTCTCTCTCTCTCTCTCTCTCGACGTCAATTAGATTCTGATTAATCTCAGGACATTTCACAGTGGGCATTCATACTTGTATATTATTCTACTCTTCACCTCTTGTTTTACGACTCTCGTTATATGCCAACGTTTCCGTTTTCGTTTCGTTTCTCCGGTTCGATACGAGTGGTAAATGACGGACGACAAGTAGTCGTACGAGTCACACGTGACGCAAGTCATCGTTGCATTATCGCTCCACGCGTATATCGTGATGCTACAAGTGAGAAAACGTGATTGAAGACGCGGTACGCGAACGATGGAATCGATGTTCTTTCTCCATGGAAACAAGTGTGCATTTTCTGACTCAGCCTAGATTGGAGAAAATCAGAGTGATTCATCTGCACAGTGAACGACGAGATACGCGAGATTCGCGAGTGAGATAAACGCTCCAGCGAAGGCAAGTTTCGAAGTCGCTCGCCGAAATGTGAAGCCAATAATAAAAGTGATTCGGGCCGGCGTTTAGTCAGACGTCGTCTAACGCGTCGCGACGACCGTTCTCGCGTTTACTGTTTTTATCGTTGAACTCGTTTACGACGATCGTAGAACGATCACTGCCAATTAGGAAGATATCCGTCGTAAAATTATCCGACTCGCGCAGATGCCAGGTATCAATTACGTGCAACCGGAATCACGATATACCGCATTCAACTGGTACACCAACATCGACGCGGCACTCATGGGAATTCAAAGCACCGCGCAATTTGTTGACAAGTACCACCACGTTATTGGTAAGGAGCGACAATAAATTTATGTTCGGCCGGAAGGAGCACAAAGGAACCGAGAAGTTTCTTCGGGGTAGCTTCTCAAATCGAAAGGTTTTATTTTCTCGTCTCTCATATACATCGAAAGACACGCAATTCTCTTTAACCGTTTCACCGTTGAATTTTTTTGAAAAATGGGACATAAATTGTTTTGTTATTTTTAAAAGCTTAGAGGGACCGTTGAATACAAAAGTGAGAAGAAAATATAAAAATTCAAAATGACGGATTTATGACATAAAATATTATCAAATTATGAAATGAAATTGTTTACAATGAGATTTTTTTGGATTACTAAACACGAAAAAAATAATGTCGAAACATAAAAATTATCGATCTAAAAATAAAATAGCATCAAATTGCAATATAATTGTTCGTTATAGAGGAATGTACATGACGTCAAAAATAAATCCTCAAAATCGTTTTTCTCAAAAATATAACGTGATAGATAAATTTGGACAGCGGATTAGTGCTCAGCAGGCAAAATTACATCGAAAATGACACTCATAATAACAATCACTTATGAAAGAAAAGATCAAATTTTGTTGAATAGTGTATATTAGTGTATATGTATATGTGTATTGTATATTAATAGTGTATATGGAAAAAAAATTATTTTCAAATTGCTATATCTCGAAAACGAAAAATTATAAATGCATCAATTATAAATGCATCAAAATAAATGCATTTTAAAACTAAAACTTGATACTTTCATGTGGCTATTAATAACTGTAGAAAAAAATATTTATAATACTACAATACTACATTACAAAAGTACTACAACATTACAAAAGTTCTCAAAATTGTTGCCTCTTTGATGTCATTTGTCTCAAAATTGTAAAGTGATAGCCAAATTTTGACAACATCGTGTTCAACAAGCAAAAATCATTGGAAATGATTATTGTGATTCATATTTGTATTGTAAAAAAAAGTCAAATTTTATCGGATCGGTGTTAGTTCAAGAACTTTACTTTATTTTTCTACATAAATAATTTTTTAAATCTTATGATTGCATTTATCACAATATTTTTCAATTAAAGTTTAAACAATTTCCTTTAAAACAAATCCTAGTTGAGCTGAATAGTTTAATATTTATCGAAGATATGATTTTTTTTTAAAGATTCTTATACAGGTACTACTAGATCTGAAAGGATTAAATAGATGTTCGACAAAGGTGCTTCTCGTTGAAGCGTACGTTGAATGCTACAGTATAATGCTCCTTATAGTACTAAGGAGCATTTCTGAATTTCCACGCAAGAGTGAAGGAGAATAATGTATCGCTGTTCGTTGCATGAAGAGATTCGAGAAGTTGAAAAGAAACTCCTCGCAAATCCATTCTTTGGCACTTACATACGAGAATCGTAGAATAAAGCCGATCATGTTTTGCGCGCAGGCATATTTTGCATGACATTGATTTTCCTCCATCAACCAGATGCGACTGTAAAGTATTCAATTTATTATACCGTTTAGATAAGTTTGGAGGCACGTGTAACAGCAAGATCTATGACATAATTGTTGAACGATCATGTAAGTTATCAATTTCAGACTTCAGGCATTTTGACTTTATAACGAATAAAATTTACGATTCGGTTTCCGGCTTGACTGTAAAATCTTACTTCGTAAATGTGATTCTCTTTTGCGCTCCTTCTTTATTTAACGAATCTTTACTTAATGTAATGTAAATGTTTATAGCAGAAATGACGTAACTACATACAGCTACATTATCTACTTTCCGAAAAAGTAGATAACAAGATAAAAATAATATTATTTCTTAACGAATTATTGTTAGAGAATATTCGAGATTTAAATTTTGTATTTGTTTCTGTCTCTAAATATTTCACTGTACATAAAATGTTTCTTTAGAATATATATTATAAATATTTGCATGTAAAAGTAATTTTTGTTTTATTTTTGTAAAGAGAGAAAATTACGTCATTTATGCTGTGTGTGTTTTATATACGTTATATATTAATCATTTTTTTAAGTGTCAGCATAAAAATATTGTGTCAAAAATTTTGTCAAAAATTTAATATTTTTCAAATATATTTCTAATATTTCTGTAATATTGATTGTGATTGTAAGTATCCTCAATATTACAGAGTATTCTCAATAGTGTATTACATAGCATAGCAAGTCAGTGGCTGATCGAGTGTTTGGAATCATGTTTAATACATGTGTTCCCCCTTTCTCCTTCTTGTCCTCTTTATCCTGAAATGTATAAATTACGCAAATAACCGCAAAGATGAAAATAAGGAAGAATAAAGTCTCACACTTCTTTCTCGCAATTAAAAATATCAATGACATATTTTGTGAAAGCCGATGCGAATTATCATCTCTTTTTTTCTTCATTTTTTACATCAAGCAAATAAATCAAACTATATAAGTCATGAACTTAATAATATATACATATATACAATATACTGATGAGCTTATTATTAATATTTATATTATATTATAAGCAAGTGGTTGGAACTGCAATTGTTACACACATTTACCGTTCATTCTTTAATAAATCGTTTCTAAAAAGAACAAAAATGTTTTAATTTAATTTTAAACATATAAATGGTAAATAAATTTGAAAAATAAGAAAGTGTTAATATATATTTTATTGTTAAAGCTTTACAACATTTTCCAAGTAAATTGCATCGATCTCGTACTTGATTATGAATCAATACGGGATACATGATTTTTATTTAATAATTTACGATTGCGCTTTTGTACGATTGTTTTACTGCTTATGTAGTAATACAAATCCAAATTTGTGATATAGACCGATTATCAATAAATAAATATATGCACATACATTATTGGCAATGTTATTTGTGAATTGAAATTATTTATCCGCATCATCATTTTGTTGTATGTAAAAAACATACAACAAAAAACATATAAAAAGAACAAGGAAAAATATGATTGTAACTTAATGCTACCTCAAAACGGCCTACAATCTAGATTGTACACACACACACACACACACACACACACACACGCGCGCGCGCGCGCGCGCGCGCGCGCGCTCCATGCCATTTCTGTAACGAAACGTGATCGGCAATCAGTGGACGGACAGGACGGACAGTGATCGGGAGTAAAGCTACGTATATATTTAAAAATCGTTTTACTCTCGCGTCAGGGATTTCCCCGGTCCGTCTTGGATACGTCAGACAGACAGACAGACAGACAGACACGTTCGATAATCCATCGGCCGCTGCGAAACCATTTATACGGCCAATTGACGAGTTTCCTATTTCTAATTTCGCTCAAGTGCGAAAATCTGTCGATCATTGTTGCCGGAAAATAAATGTATAAATTATGATGCAAAGCAAAGTTTAGAATTAAACTGTTATAACATTTTAAAATCCTTTGAATTTCTTTGGAATATTTACAAATATAACAAACCTTAAAAGAATTATAAGTAATTATATTATTAATATTATTACTCCTATCATTGATATAATTACTACTAAAATGTTTTATTTAAAATTTTATATAACTAATTTACCAGCGTAATCAAAATATAAAAAGATTTGTGAATTATATTTGTCTTCTCTCTTCTCTTTTAATATTTTAATGAATAAATAAATAAATTGTTAAAATTCATAATAGATATTCTGTAAAACATATATTTTTTTTTAATATCTACATTATATCATATTTTGATGATTCTCGACAATTTTATTCTTAAATGATTTATTAAATTTTTTTGATAAAGTGTTTCCATCAATAGCTTGAACGGCTATTTAACGGTTAATTAAAGAATTTTTCGTCAAACTTTCAACAAAATAGTTTATAGAGCGAATATAGTTAATTAAACAATTTTATATCGAGACAATGGTTTCTTTATCTGATGAAACGTTTTATCTGACTTTATCGAAGACAAATTCTGCTGAAAATATCGAAATGAACGAAAAATATATTTTGTCCTAAAAATAATTTATTTTGAATTAATAGACAATATGTCAAAATTACTAATGCATGTTAATGTGATACCATCATGTTTGAATTAATATATTTTACATTAAATACATTAAATAAATTTTATTTTCAGTGCATTTACTAGGACCACTCTTGTGGATTTTTGCCAGCTATCGCGACTCATATGACTATGTTGGCGCGTTTTGTGTGAATCGTAAGCATGCTAAGCATGTAAAATCGACGAAATTCACATGGTTCTAGAAAACTCGTATTGTGTTATATTTCATATTAACTCCTATGTATTATAATGTGAGAAAAATTTATATCGTTATCCATCGTTGTCCATTTATATTATGCATAATATCATCTATTATATTATATTATCAGAAATTCTATTTATTGTATTTTAATTACTTTTTCCAGATTATCAATTTTTATTTAACTTCAAATTATTAATGTTGTTTAAAATGACAATTTATAATAATAAATTTATTATAATAAATATAATCGTTATCAAATATTATCACTATGATGATAATTGTCGATTTAACTTGACTTGAAGTATTATTGCTGATATGGATGAAACGGATGGACGATTTGAAAATGAAAATGAAAATGGATGGATACTACGCGTATACACCGCATGTGTGATGCTTGGCAATAGCTCTCGTTTTCTCGCTCGCAAGATCGTCGAGCTCCGCCGTCTGGCAAAGGTTCCACCATATAATCCATAAATAAGCCTTATCCGAGCCGGCCGCATGTATCCACAATGCACGTAGATGGTTACATGGTAGCTATTGCATTCAAATCGAATCGACGTATATGGCCAGATAATGTATAGTTTTCGACCAAGGATAAAAAATCTCCTCCCTTCTCAACAAGGAGAATCCCTTATTAAAATCTTGAATAGAAATGAATAGAAAAACAACATTTGATTGATTGTATAAGAATTTTTGCATATACAAATAGTTATTATTTCATTACACGTATTTATTAATGACAAAAGGTACTAAAATTATAAAAGGTACTAAAAAACAGTTACTAAAATGATAAATAATATTTTAAACTGTAATCTATTTTAAACTATAATTGATTGTTGCACGACGTGTTTATATATTCATTATTTTTCGAATATTGAAGGAGATTATATAATATAATAATATAATATAATATAATATATGTAATAAATAAAATTAAAGTGTCATTATTAAATTTAATGCAATAGAAGCAAAAGTCGTGCCCTATGATGATCTTTCTGTTTGGAATATTCGTCATCAATTGCTAGAAACAATTGCTAAAATTTACATATATCATTAATGGATGTTTTTAATTGAAAAATTTCAAATATATTAAATAACAGTATTCGATGTAACAAAAAAAAGTATTCGTGATTCACATTTGTCGTCTACGGCACATTCGGCTACAAGTAAAATTAAACTATGTATCATCTTAGTTCTTTGATTCATCACCAACCGAAAATTCTACGGAGAGACTGGAAGTACGATGAGTCTGATTATTTAAGTAGCCTATACTTATTTGTAGAAATTCAAAAATATCGAGAAATTCAAAAATATAGAGAAAAAAAAGAATAATTACAAAATCCAATTATTTAAATTTGCTTATTTATATGTACATGATATGAAAAGATTCATTACATTAATATTTATTCTTTTTTCTTTTTGATGACAGAATAAAGTTCTAAAGATAACTCTATAGTCTAAAGATAATACATGAATAAATTTATTTATTTTAATACAACGAATATTTAAAAGTTGTTGCGACATTAGTTCAAATGCAGAGCTTTATAATGGATATGTGTGCGTGCGTGCGGGCGCGCGCGCGCGCGCGCGCGCGCGTGTGCGTGTGTGTGTGTGTGTGTGTTTGTAGTGTTAATATATCTATAAAGTCTTATTGTTATAAACATATTTTATCAATATATTTATAATATTTTATAATATTTTTTCATTATTCATTTCAGTAGTAATCACTTTGGATTTTAATTCTAATACAGTTAATATTATTAATATAACATATTTAAAAAAATAAATATTTTAACTTTAGGAAATATAATATTGAAAACTAATTTTTCTTATAAAACTGCATGTATTAAAAAATAAAATATTAGGAATTGTCTTAATTCTTTGTTATCGATCGAAATATTAAACTACTTGAACATTTTCCATTTAAAAGTAAAACTTCTTCTTTTATGAATTCATGAATTCTTTTATGAATTAATATAATATTAATCTTCTGTCTACAATCTGTAGGTCTTTTTTGTCATAAACAAAATTGTACTCTTAAATTTCTTTGAAATAAAAACAAATTTCTATTAAATAAAGGTTTTGACATTTGAGTTAAAAACTATTTGGCATGTAATATAGAAATGTCGAAAAATAGTTCTGAATTTTTCCAGATTTTTTGAAAGCTTAGAAACAGTAAAAAAAATTGGACTGAATAAAAAACTCAGATTGAGGAAGAAATAAAGATGTGATTGCAAACGCGGAAGATTAATATCATGTATAGTATTATTTTATTTTATTTTGTTACGTGTAGTACTCTGCGCGCATTCAAGTTTTTATAATCATTATCATGTAATAATTACATAAATCTGCATGATTTTGCGATCTAGAAAATAAGAATAATTTCTTGTAATTTTTGTGTACTAAATCTGAATCTACAAGTAAAAATGTTCTATTAAGTCAAGTTTATGAGAAAAATGGAGTTGAGATTCGCCGCAAGCAATAATGTTTTAAGCCATTTTTAAAACTTTATTACTAATAAAGCCGATGTTCTAATAAAGTTTGAAAAGGGCTCAAATTAATACTGAAACATTGCCATAAACCTGTTTTAATATGAAAGTATTAAATCATTTATTATAGACACTATCGCCCCTTAGGCATGTTTTATTTTTAGAAGTTGATGTACGCTCAAAGGAAAAATTACTTATAATTATTAGAATGATTGCCCTATTATCAGCCCGCTTGACTTGAGAATAAAAAATTTCAATAATGGTTTATACATAGGACTAAAGGTGCTCTATTAATAAAATTTTTTTCATTTATTTAAATAGTTTTTGAAAAATAACAATTTTCCAAAAAACTAACTTCATAATTCTATTGCGCGCACGCACGCACGCACGCACGAACGCACGCACGCACACACGCACTTGCACACGCGCCACACGCGCCACACGCGACACACGCGCCACACGCGCCACACGCGCCACACGCGCCACACGCACGCGCTCGCGCATCCTCCCTCCTCCCCCCGACACACCACACACAATATATTTATAAAATATTTATAAAAATTGAAATTTTTATTATTTGCAATAGTTTTATAATGAAACTGCATGGGGCAAATGTTTTACTTGATACTGTGCGACTACCTTACCTAACACTAAAAACAAAGCGCGCTGCAGATTTGATAATGCTGACAATAAAGGATTCGATTTTCATATTAAATGCATAATAATATTTGAATATTAATTAGAGCTTTTTTCGAAATCTTTTGCATATCGGCTTTGTTAGCTACAAATTTTCATAAACGTTTGTTTATACGCGTTTCAACATATTTTTCTCATAAATTCAATATGGTGGAATATTTTTTGGATTCGGTTTACAATAAACTAAAGAAAACTATTACTCTTCTCTATCAAATAACAAAGAAAAAAAGTAGAAAAAATAAAAAAATAAAAAAAATAAAATTTTGCAAACCTGTGTTATTGATCAAATTAATAGCGATTTATCGATATTAGCAATTAATATATAATTTATATTATATATTAATGTATATTATATGTTAAAAAGTTAGATCACTGCGAATTTTGAACATTTTTTCTGATTTGCCATCCGATGGACAATAGAATTATTGGGATGTAATCGGAAATGGTTCTCCATATAGTGGTGACATCTGGCGTTTTAGCTTCGGAAAAGTATAAAGCTGATTTGAAATGGGAAACTTACCCGCGTAGGACAACAGACGCGTGCGGCAACCTTGCGATATTTTTGCACCGATCTAAAAATAATTCGCGCATTTTATAATATGACGAGTTCTAACCTAGTCTTGCTGATCGACGAATCTATATATCTATATCGAATAATATGTATATCAAAGAAGAACATATGGAAAATGACAGGCTCAGCCTGTCGATCGCCTTGGAAACTACTAACTATTTATTTATTTATTTTTTAATCATATTTTAATGTAATAATTCTCCATTTTCATTTTAGTCAACAAAAATTTTAATGTTGCTTCACTTTATCCAGAAATTTTGAAAATATTCCGTAGTAATTTTTGTTGTTATTTTCACGTGACAAATGTTTTATCGGTTTTAATATTATTGTTTGATTGTTATTAGTCGGTTATCTTTTATTTAATGGGAATAAATTGTGTGATAAATCCCAGTAGCAAACTACGAAACAAGCGATATGTCGGCTTTTACTCGATAACATATGCGACGCGACATCAAGTGGTGGCGATCATGTGAGCACCTACTAGCAGAACAAAATTATCGCAAAGAGAGGCCAATCTGGTATTTCTGGCGCGATTGTCCGGCGAAAAATAGATTCGTATGGCGATACGGATTAAAAGACATCACTAGGACGATTATTCTGGTATTATTATACTACCGATGTCTCTCTCTCTCTCTCCCTCCCTTTCTCCCTCCCTCCCCCCTCTCTCCCCCCTCTCTCTCTCTCTCTCCCCTCTCATCCTCTCTCCCCTCATCCTCTCTCCCTCACCTCCTCTCTCTTTTTCTCTTTCTCTCTTCCTCTTTTCTTCTCTCTTTTTAAAAAATTACAAATATCATTATATATAATAATAATAAGTATGTGTATTCCAAATTAATAATTATTATGTTAAAAATAAACATGAATAACTTTATTATCTTCTTCCTTCATTTGTCTCAGTTATATTATATTCATAATTATTTTTCATTATCTGTAACTTGTTAAAGTTGGAAAGCGGGAACACAAATAAAGATAAATGAAATAACGCTTCTACCATGTTTTCCATATAATAGCATAATTCTCATTACATTTCATCTAATATAATAAAATTTCGCAATTTTTTTCCCAAATCTTATTTAAATCATCTAAAAATTGAATGCTTTCTTAAATAATTAAATTTTATCAGTTATTTTTACATATTTTAGAATTAAATAATTTATTGATTATATCTAAAAGAAATAATATACTAGCTTGTATTACGTGATTTTTTTTATTGATAATTGATATAACAACATTTGTATATACATACATACATACACATATGTGTGTGTGTGTGTGTGTGTGTGTGTGTGTGTGTGTGTGTGTGTGTAAATTACAGTACTTATAAATTATCAATTAATCGAAAATATTACTTTTTTCTAAATATCATGTAGCCATATACATAATTAACACTCATATTATACATAATCAAAATGCATGATAATATATATAAGAGTGCATATAAGTGGTTTGTGAATTGTGCAGCAATTAGTGATCAAACTTTGTGTGCGTATCGCATTGTATATTTATTCTAATCTTGCTTACTTTTTACTCTCAGCTACTATAAATATATTATTTATAAATATTATTGTTCTAAGGTTCGCATATACACACTTTATTAGTACTTTGACGTTAGATATATAGACCATTACGTCAAACTTTTTAACTGGCAGGCGTCATAATATGATAATTGCTTTTATGATAATTGCTTAATTGTTTAAAAATACGGAAGTCACAAAATTAGAACAAAGTAAGATTGATCATTTCACGACAAATCGTTTATTTCAATCATATATGATCTCTCTCTTTCTCTCTCTCTCTCTCTCTCTCTCTCTCTTTCTCTCTCTCTCTCTCTCTCTCTTTCTTTCTCTTTCTCTTGTTTGTTAAAAATTCACGCGTGTCACCTAATTAAGTCAACAAATGTTTTTACAGCTAGTTTTTCACAGTAAACAAGTTTTGAAAAAGTCAATTATGATTATGTTTATCACTGATAAAAATGATTATTATAATCTTGAATGAAATATGTGTGCATTATACATAATTGTAATAAAGCATGTTCTATTAAAGATAGATGTGAGAGATGTGACATGTTACATGATTGAATATATTCGATAATATTGAAATATTATCGAATGTTCAGTCGATGCCGTTGTCTGTTTCAAGGAATCATTTAATGTCGCCGTCATTCATTTATGATTGATGTTCGTACAACGCATATGTATATACTTATTCACGCACAATTCATCATCAGCGATTATACATAGATTGTGATTGGCCAAAGTGATGATATTTAGTTCCATTTATCGTGAGAATTTATTCTAATGATATTAACGCATATCATATCGACTATTATTTGAAGATCAAAGTTCTCGGAAAATTCGCACAACAGAAACAAGTTTTATATTTTATTCATAATTTTTTGAAACGTATTTGCTAGATTTTTATCGTGATGTTATAATTATTTTTACTTAAATCAAAATAGATATACTATACTATATTACTTATAAGTATAAACATATTGATATGATAATGTATACTTTTTAGAAACTTGAGCAAAAAATTCGAAATTTTTAGATTTTCTATAAAGTATATAATACTTATTTATATAATTGTTAAAGTGGACATTTTCATTAATTATTTTAATTGTTTATTAAAAAATCAAAATTACAAGTTATTTATATATTACGCAATTTACTTAATATCAATGAATAAATGAATAAATCAATAAATAAATGTATCCACAAAGGTCCACAGCAGACCATTATCAATTCCTCGAGATAATTAAGGTTTCGATTTCCGCGATAATGCAGCTATAAACCTGCAACATAGTACTTCATATAATGTTCTCGTGTGCAATTCTCCGAAATTGAGTTTCAGATATCCAAATGTAATCCACCAAGTCGATCACTAAATCTCAAGGAGATCTTTGCTTTTGGAATCTAAAAGACGACTCTTATATTCTCAAAGATATAAAAAAATGTCAAAGCAATTTAAAATAAAAAAAGGCTTCACATTCTTCTATCATGTCAATCCTATTTTTAAGATTTTTATGTTTTTAATTATACTGACATTAGAAATAAGATCTTCTTCTAAAATGATTGATATTTTTTTCCCGATATTATTTAATTATACTAATACTTAAAAAGAACTTTCTTATGGTTTTGTGATATACAAAAATATTATATTGGGTCCTTCAAAAGTATGAAAATGATCAAATAACCCATCAGGAATGCATTTTTTTAGAAAAAAAGTTACAGAGTAAGTTGTAGGATTTCAAAAGGTCTATTTACTGATCTTATTAGTTTAACCTTGAATGGTATTACCAAGATCATATAGAAATCAACTTTGTTTTTTTAAATAAGAAGCCTTATTTTTTATTACATATTCTAAAACGGTATAATAATAAAATAGATTTTTAGTAAGTACTTTTTGAGTTATCAGGCTTGAATTTAATATGCAATTTGATATAAAGTATAAAATATCTCGTAACTATTTATTTTTTGACAATTATATCTTAATATTTTTATGCACAGAATAGTGAGATGATTCGATTGGATGAATAAAGAAAATACACAGTTGCTTCTCAAAAAAGATATGTTGTCGCATATTGCACATCTCCATTTTTTTTTAAATAGCAGCCATTTTCCATACTTTTGAAGTATGGAAATTCTGTATAAAACACGTTATATGCATATATGGAAAAAGAAAAAAAATGTTGATCGACTAAAAAACATATCACATTAATAATTACATTGCAAATATATATACGTATATATATATATATATATATATATATATATATATATTTATAATGTCATTAATATAATATGTCTTTAAAATGAATATTTGAATATATATATTTTTATATATTATACATCATATTTCTAAAGTATTATTTATATATCTCAAATTTCAAAACCAAAAAATTATAAATTTACCTAATCTAAAAGAATTATAATTTAAAAGTGAAAACTTCTGAGCAGATATTTCTGAAATGAGGTAAAAGCGAATAAAATTACAAAAAAAGGTGCGAATCGGCGATAAATCAGCGAGAGTGAAAACACAGTGGAGTGACGATACATGACACTCTATTTTTAGAATTTGCGTTCACATCATTTGGAAACGCCGAAGAGTCTGCCAGACGGATCTTATCTAAATTCAAATATGTTGAAACTTCTTATCATGTACTTGCAATATAATAGAATTATGCGCGAATATACATAGTAAAGAAACATGGAAATTACTAGCTTTCTAATAAAATGTTATTATCTTATAAAAAGAATAAGAAAATTTTGATTATATTTACTTTGATAATGTACATATTGTAATGTTACTTATAGAGATAATAAATACACTATTAGACATATTTTTCATTTTTTAAACACAAAAAAGTAGTAAAATACTTAAAAGAATATTTACTTAATGAATATATAATTTTAATGAATATATAATGAATATATAAATCTTGTATTATAACTATAATGTAAAATAATGGATAAATAAAGTGAGTGAGTGAGTGAGTGAGTGAGTGAGTGAGTGAGTGAGTGAGTGAGTGAGTGAGTGAGTGAGTGAGTGAGTGAGTGAGTGAGTGAGTGAGTGAGTGAGTGAGTGAGTGAGTGAGTGAGTGAGTGAGTGAGTGAGTGAGTGAGTGAGTGAGCGAGCGAGCGAGCGAGCGCGCGCGTGGTGTGCGTGCGTGCGTGTGTGCGTGTGTGTGCGCGTGCGTGCGTGCGTGTGTGCGTGTGTGTGTGCGTGCGTGCGTGCGTGCGTGCGTGCGTGCGTGCGTGCGTGCGTGCGTGCGTGCGTGCGTGCGTGCGTGCGTGCGTGCGTGCGTGCGTGCGTGTGTGTGTGTGTGTGTGTGTGTGTGTGTGTGTGTGTGTGTGTGTGTGTGTGTGTGTGTGTGTGTGTGTGTGTGTGTGTGTGGTTGAGAGCATAAGTAAAATTTTGAATTTTTTATTTTGTATATTTTTACATACAATTGATAAAACTCCCCTTTAGGGGAGTCAGCTCTGATGACTTTGATCTTGACATATGTTGTTAGGATCATGATCCTGAATGACCTACAAAAAGTTTTAGCCATCGCTCGTTCTTTGTTAAAAAATTATTAAAAAAAGAAGTTTGAAAAATATAATAATTTATATTAGTGCTGAAGGCATAACTTGCTAATATATATTTAGATACAGTACATGCATGAATGAAGATATTTCCACTGAAAAGTATATTCCATCGAGGAAAAATATTCCATCGAGAGAATAAGACCATCATCTCTCTGGAATACCGATCGTGGGGATTCGAGAGAATACATGTATATATGTATATTGTAATATACGTATATATATATATATATATATATATATATATATATATATGTATCATTGTATTGTTGACGTGTTATTCTAAACACGTTATTTGTGATAAATATCATCACATGCCTCGGTAGTCGAAGGGATAAGATGCCCGGCAGAAGATCTAGGTTCGATTCCTGGCTGAGGTGGTATTTTTTCCCAAAATAATTACGAGTTTTTCACGACTGGTTCGTGGTCGGGCCCCGCCGTGATACACACCCTCTCTTCTTATCTTCTTTGGAATGCGTGGAATCAGCATTTCCGCTCTAATGAAGGAGCTTCATTATCAAAAGATCTAACCGGGGCAGAACATACTGATTCCACGTATACACTTTTCAGTGCAAAAACGAAGTTTCACATGGATTTACCATTTTCAACACGAAAGATGGGAGAAAAGTTGGATTATGTTAGATCTTTTGGTAGTGGAGGGAGCAGAACATACTGATTCCACGCATACACTTTTCACCATGTAGGCAATGTACATGTACAGGAGATTTCATCCGATATCGAATAGTAAATATATACTGCTATATGTATATGTTTACATTTGTCGCATACCGAAGATTACGCTTCTGTTTTCTAAGATTAAATACATTCAGGATTTTCACCTAATGTTACTAGTGTCAGTATATCATAATTGTGTGTCAGACAATCGGATCATTTCAAGATTTCTTAAACGTTCAACATGTGGTTGAACGAATTTCTTAATATAACATACAATTTCAAGTATTTATGGAATTTTTATGGAGTAATAAGAAAGTTGTTCGCAATGAAATAAAATGTCCAAGGTGTCAAAATTTATTAGTTCTAATGAATAGTTCCGAAAATCATTTATTTCATTGCACAAAAAATTATTATAAAATTATTAGAGGTCAAAAACGACGAAGAGTTGTATGCAATTTCAAAATTAGTGCGTTTCATGGTATCTGTTTCGAATAAATACACACACACACACACACACACACACACACACACACACACACACACACACACACACATATATATATATATATATATGCAAAGTGTATCGCTTTATTGCCTACTTTCTAATGTTGCAGCCACGGTACAAATTCTTCATGGTACAAAACAGAATTAGAATTAAATGAAGAATTAGAATTTAAGCTGTAGTTGATTGGACAAATTTCTGTCGAGAAGTAAGTAATATACTACTAATATATTTATTTTCTTTTATTCTTAAGTAATGTTACACGTTTGTTCTTTAAATAAACTCCAGTTATTTCAACAATGGATTGAAAATAAACAAAAGCCAATTGGTGGAATGAATAAAATTGTTGAAGTAGATGAGGCAAAAATAGGCAAGAGAAAATACAATACTGAATGCATAATTTGAGGACAGTGGTGGACCAAAAAAATCTTCATTTTACCTGTATCAAATCGATCTACTGAGACACTTTTATCAATTATCCGACAATATATTCTTCCTGGATCCATTATCTATACAGACACATGGCGAGCATATGACACTTTATCTAATGAAAATTATATACATTAAACGGTGAACCATTCGACAAATTTTGTAGATCCTGAAACTGGTGTACACACACAAAACATTGAAAGATTGTGGAGAGATATGCGGGCACATATTCCTCGCTATGGTATACGTGATTATCATTTCACTAATTATTTAGCAGAATTTTTATTTAAAAAAGAATACAATTATGACGAATAAAATTGAGTCTTTTTTTGAAATAATGAGTCCAATATCCATTAAAATATTGAATAAAACTTTGTTCACACATTAATTATTTCTTTTATTATATTCCTTTATTATAATCCTTCATGCAATTCCTAATTTGAAATTAAAATTTACTGAGTGGGGTGGACCGAAGATTTGTACGCGTGAAAATTACTTTCCAAATTTGAAGTTGAACGTATTTTTTTTACGACTATAACTTTTTAAGGGCGAGCGATGGCTAAAACTTTTTGAAGATCACTCAGGATCATGACCTTGCCAACATATATCAAGGTGAAGATCATTGGAGCTGACTTCCCCCTAAAGGGGAGTTTTATCATACAATTAAATGTATATTATTAAATGTATATTTGTATAATTATGTATATTTGTATAATTTGTATAAATGTATATATATATATATATATATATATATATATATACATTTATACATTATATATAATTAAATATATATTATATATATATTATCAAATTAGTAAAAAATTAAAATATCAAAATTGCAGAAAATGAAAATATTGTAAATAAAAAGTTTCATTTTTTATATTGTTAAGTCGTGAGTATTAACAAATATAAATATAGATAAATGCATAGATAAAAATGTCATATTTTTTAAAGAATTTTGTTTTCTTCCTTTTCTCTTGCAATATAATTATTATTAAATTATATCTTTTTGAGTTACTTGTCATAATATGAAAATTTGCGCAATTTTACGAAAAATACAAACTTAATTAGTTAAAATAAATTCTTATTTGCAAAACAATGTATAAAAATACAGTAAACAATAATAAGCGATTACTGTACCAATTGTGAAGATGAAGAGAATAAATAATTTTTCATTTCTGATTTTCTGATTTCTTTTTTTAAATAAACATTTCTGATGGAAAGTAACATTTGGAGGAGATTATGTTATATCGCATGACGATTTATTTTACGATTTTTTATATCAATATTCTTTATACTAAAACAAATACATATAATAAATCAAACATCAATTTTTCAAGCAATAAAAACAAGAAAAATTGACAATTCTATTGCTGGCAGATCTCAGTTAACTCGACCTTTGATTTACGATCGCCATATCGACAGCACGTGGTGTGGTCCAACCTGCAAATAAAATGAGTCTCGAAATAGTCACGAGCAAAAAATACATTCTCGGAAAAATATCAGGCAATACTGTATTACGATTTTTATCGTTCTAATTACGTTAACTTTACTAACTTTAGTAAAATAATCTTGAAATTTTGTGAAAAAAGATAATTACGTCGGCTTATTATATTCATAATTATAATCATATGTGTGAGCAAATAATATATGTTTTAAAAACAATAGCTAATCTATTCGATGTATGATCCTTTATTATAATAATCCAATTAATATAACATCCGTATTGAAATATGCTTGAAATATTCTATATGTATCGAAGGAATATGTCCTGTATTATCGCATTAATTAATACTGATACGAGTTAATTATAGCTCTTGTTATGAATCTTATTTCTCCGGAAGCCATTCGTCCACATGTTGTAATATAGACGTTTTATTCTAATCCTACGTTTCGTAAATATTATCAAAGTTTGTTCAACACGTTTCAGTTAGTGGATGGTCTTTGCGATAGCATTAAAGAAGCGTTGTCGCTATGAGAACCAATAAAATAAAAACATTGGCTCTTCTTATTCAATTTATCATTTATACTTCAAACATTAGAATATCATGAAAGATTTATAAAGAATTATTTGTGCGTGAAAGATTCCATGTTATATATAAATGTATTGGTAATAACGAGATTATCGAACATCCATCGTACTTGTTGTTCTTTTATTATTATACAATATAAAACATTGAATATGTCAACACACACACACACACACACACACACACACACACACACACACACACACGCGCGCGCGCGCGCGCGCGCGTTTTTTACTTAAAATTAATAAATTATGAGATAAGAAATTATTTTTCTATTTTTGGATTAGATATTTATATTATTAAACATTTTTTTGAAACTAGTCCATTGATGCATTATTGTATTTGCTTATTAATTTTGCAATTTATTGTAGAGTCATATCTTTTTTCTTTTTTTTTTTCTCTCTAACATTATATCTCTTATAAGTTAACAGAAATATTAAATAGCTCTCATATATTCGAATGATATAATTAAATGTTTAATTTAATAAAATTACAATTACGTTTATTTTTTGAGTTTATTGAGTATTTAATAATGTTAATGTCAATATAAGGCAAACTTCAAAATAATTGGAAAATTCTTCAATTACATCTAATATTATCTAATATCGTCTAATAAATATTGAATATTTATATTATATAAATTATCTTATAAAATTATATTAAAATGAAAAAATTAATTTGATAACATTTCAATTCATCTTGATACCGCAAATATTTCTACCTAATTTCTTATTGCCTTTTCTTTTAATCTTATAAGATTTATAAAAGTGATACTTATTTGTTTTGATTATCACTCTTTTCGATTTATTCGTGGACATTAATCTCCATGATTTGACATGATTTTGTGATTCTTATTCGATATTATGATGACGAAATGCGATATATCGTCACACTTGTTAAATTCAGCGTCGTTTCAACGAAGAACATTAACGGCTACGCCAGCGGATGGTACTTCGCCAGAAAGCGCCGTACTGGTATTTGGCAAAGCATGACGACACATCGACGTTATATTTCCGGTTAGTCTGCGACAGGCCCAGGTATTTTAGAGGTTGCTATAGCAATCTCTGTATAACTGTATCTCTCTATAACTCTTTCTCGATCTGTATCTCTCTATAACTCTTTCTCGATCCGCCGTCATCGTCTGTGAAACGTCTATCCTCCTTAAGCCTTGTGTTCACGATGTTAGAAATCGGTCCGAGATCTCGGATGCAAAGGGAGTTGACCAATCGCATAGGTGAAGACAATTTTTTTTTACGGCTTTACGTTCGCCGCTTGTCCGCTCGCGTTTCCGCACGCGAATGGAGCGTCCACGAACGTAAGGGGGGAGAAGAGGTAAAGACGCTTTTAGACACGGAGCGTCCACGAACGTCGCGACGCCTTGAGAAGCAGTAGTCGCGTATCTTAGGCAGCTTCCACCTTGCCGGCTCGCAACTAGTAGCGTTCGCGATTCCGATGATTCCAAGCGAATATCGGAACGTTGTCGTCGTATCGCTTTACACACCATTTCCCGTAAAACTTCGGAGAGGCGGTTTCGTAAGCCGCACAACAGTGAAAAATTGTTGGAGTGTCTTTTTGGAGTTTATCCTCTCTAGAAGATTTATTATATAGAAGTACAGAAGTACTTTAGCTAGCTTTAGAAGTACTTAAGCATGGAAATTGTTGTTTGAATTGCGTAATAGGAATAAATAGTTTTTTCTTATTTCCAATTTTCCTTGTTGCAATCAATTGCGCTTGGCATTCAGTTGCCTAGTGCTCGTACAATAGTGATATTATTGTTTGTAAAATAATCGTATTATCGTTCCGGTTAGATCAATTTTCATTTTTCGCAATGTTCTTTCAATGATAAAGTGTCAAAGTACAATGGTAGACATTTGTCCCATACAAAACGTATTTGTTTCGCTCGATATACTCTTTGGTCAAACGTGACGTGATCACGAGTTATTACGAGAGAGAAGAGAAAAAGAAATACGCATATACCACATCTGGCATGGTAGAGTAACTAAGTTCAACGAAGTGGTGGACGGTTGTAGGACGCGAATCGTCCTATCACGCACGACATCGGGGAAGACAAAATTCGACGAAGGTGGTTCGCGTGGCAAGACGGGACAAGGACGCGACAATGGCAGAGCGTCCCGGTGGCGGGAGGAGACGCTCACGTCGCGATAGTACAGACACCGCGAGTTCGATACGCGGGACACCGCCTACGTCCAGAGATCGCAGGACCAAAAGAACCGGGAAGCCCGTCAAGGAGCGATGGCTGCTCACCAGGAAGACGTGGCGATACATGGCCGATGCTGGCCGACGTCTCATTCCCGATGGTACTCACAATCGCCCAGAGGACATACCAAAAATCGAGCAATACTTTCAGGAGGTGTGTCAGAAAGAGCCGCGCTTTCTACTTTGGAGAAAGGCCTCGTATCCTGGAAGTCTGGGCTTTCGTACTCAGCGACATCGTAGACAGATCAAGAGCGGCAGTTGTCGAACCCAAGCTAGCTCAGCCGATGAAGCTGACGACGCCAGGAGCTCGCCGCAGAGTTTCATCCTTAGTGCGAGCACGTCCGGCAAATTTGATCTGACAAAGGCGAAGAGAGAATGGCTACTGTCATCAGGTGGTAATGGTGAAGGTGGCGGCAGTACGCCATCGAGTCCGGTAACGCATCGTAAGATAACAATATCTCAAGAAGACACTGAGGTTAAGGAGTTGGCTGACATGCTACAAAAGTACCTGAATATGCAAGGTGACACGGCCGATCCGGCGAGGATGACCGTCAAGTCGTCGGGAATGACCAAACAAGTGGAAGGGACAGAGTCCTTCGATTATCGTAGCTTGATAGATAAGCTGCAACGACATCTAAATACGATTGTCGTTCGGGCTAAGCGCGAGGAGGTTTCTCCTAGTGAGAGTACCTACAGCGAAAAGGATGTGATTCCGACTTCCATGTTGCCTTATCAGGGTGACTATGTTCATAAATCGCTTATGGAGACACTGAGTCGTTACTATAGCAAATCGTCTTCTCGAGAACATGTTATTTCTGATATTTTAACAGATCGAAAACTCCTCGAAAAGCTGTATTTCGATCTAAGATGCACCAGAGGGTTCAGAGGACCCCGAGCAACCGGTGCGTATACTTCGCCGTCCGCTCAGTGGTGGGCTCACGAGAGAAGTAGAGCACCTGCCACGAAATCGAGTAATCGATCACCCAGAAGAGACCCGATTTCACCACCGCCTCTAATTGCTGTCCAGGAACCTAGCACTGATCGAAGCTTTCTCGATAATGGTGCGCAAACTGATCCTATTCTTCAAGACGTTCTCGATATGTATCTATTGGAAAAAGAAAAGGAAGAATCTTTACAAAAGGAGCAAATGTCACAAAAATCCAGTGGACGAAGACGCAGTAGCGTCGACAATGATGATGTCTCACCATCTGTGAGTGACACCATTAAGAGGTATCTGAGGATGGCGCGGAAGAAGTCCATGGACGCGGATAAAGTTGACCGATTCAAGCGGGTTAACTACGATCGGAATTTACGTAACATTAAAGCCAAGGGCGAGATTACTAAGCCTGGCGACGACGACGGTAATAGTAAAGGCTGCCAGACGGAGGATAATTGGGCTGTGCATTATCGCGAGATATTCTCTTCCGTTTCCGGAGAGATTGCGTCTGAAAATTTCTCAGACGCTGACACGACGACATCTCCACCAGCCAGCAGGAATGCTAGTTCCAGAAGCAGCATCGACGCCGGTCTCTGCTCTGAAGAGGCTTCCACTCCCGTTAAACATCCCCATCATCATCAATCCTTTTTATCCCATCTCCTGCATGGTTCCAATTCACATAAGGATAAGCCACATTCGGCACCCGGTTCACCAGCACTCACGTCCTCGTCCGCCAATTCCGCAGGTGGCACAGCGATGCAGAAAAGCAAGTCTTCGAGTAGCGTGGTGCATCACGGTAGTCGGCTGGTGGCAAAAAAGATCTGGCGATCCAGGAGTAAAAGCACATCAAGAGCGTCACATCAGCCATCCATCTGGACGCCCCAGGTGAGTTTTTTTTTTGTATTACGCGGTTGTTAGTGTAATAATGACTACAATTATACAAGAGTTTTAATTAAAACTTGATATTTTTCTAAAATTTCTAGTAAGCAGACTTTATAGTTATCGAGAAATTTAATTTGCAATAACTAACTTACATTTTCAAATTCTTTTAAATATCAATATATATATATATATTTGTATAAAGTTTAAATTTTAATGAATAATGATATATTTTTAAATGTAAAGTTCAGTGTTTTTTTCTTCATTTGTAATAAGAGGCGACAGTTGAGAACAGAAATACATTGTATCTTTTGGAAATTACATTAAATGTATCTCGTGGACTTTTTATTAAATTATGGCAAGCGCATTCTTTGGCGTCTCAGCGAGATTAGCAAAAAGCTTGATAAAAAGGAACAGTAGATATCATAAATTTGGCATAGATCCGCATTTTCGTAATGGTAGCTTTTGGAGGTGCCGTCCATACTACACAAAGCAAAAATATATTTTGAAAGAGAACGAATAAGATTCTAAATTATAAGAGTATTTGTTGAAATTGGCAATTGATGACTGCGTTATTTTGGGAAAAACTCACTCTTACAAATTAATTCATTACTACAACTTATTTCATTGATTGTGAGAAAATATTTCTATTTACAATGTGTTTAAAATATTTTTATAAACGTAATAGAAAACACCCTGTGCAACTTCCTCTCCCCTCCCTCTCTCTCTCTCTCTCTCTCTCTCTCTCTCTCTCTCTCTCTCTCTCTCTCTCTCTCCTCGGTTTGTAATGCAAATATTACAATTTTGCTTTGTAAAAATGTTTTTTAGAAACAGTCAGTTTAAATTACATATCATTATTTACGAGAGTTTCTAACATGAAGAAATGAAAATTTTTGATACCAATAATTATATTCTCTCCGGCATTTGTTCTGACAAATCTCCAAAAAATATAGTCCTTTTCGCATTTATTTCGATTTAAATATTCATATATTATAAATTACAGATAAACCTCTTTGACATTAAAAAAAATATTATATATTCCTTGTATTATTTTATAATAATAAATGATTTAATATTTTAAGAATAATTTTTCTCACATTTATACTTAAGTTTATTCTTAAAATGTAATTCATATTATATTTTTTAATTCATTTTTTTTTCAAAATTTATAGTTGTGTCAAATATGCTTTTTTCTACGGCAATCATTATTATCATTTATTATCACGACAATCATTACTGTATTTGATCATTATATGATTCTTCTTTTTTCTCAATTTTGATGTCTTTATCTCTTAAAAAAAAATTTATATATATATATATATATATATATATATATATACGCGATAGGTGCGAAAGAGGAAAATATAAAAAAAAAGATGGTCGACCTTCTCTTTCGTGGCAAACATTCTCGTTAAGCGGTAAGCGCGATAACCAATTTAGGGCCTCGGAATTTCGCTGGCGCCGCCAGAAATAGTCAGCCAACGCGGCGGTGTGTATAAACTATACTTAATCCCTGCTGCTCTCTACTACTACTTTCGAATATACCCACACACTAAAACCAAAGTCTACTGCCACCACCGCGTCCATGTTATTCTCACGTGGTGTTTCTCCTCGTTATTTCGGCGAATAATTTGCCGCGAAATTGCAAAGAAAAAAGAAAAATCGTCTACTTTCTCAGCATGAAAAATTAAACTTATACCATCAAATTACGCCGTATCTGTAATCAAAATTAATTTCTATTTAAAGAAGAAATATTAAATGTTAGACATATAATTATTTGTTAACTGTTTAATTGCATGCCTAAGAAACATAATTGGCTAAAGTTTTTTTTTTCCTTTTTACATCTCGATTTACATCTCAAGAATAATGTGTATTTTGAAAACTTTTGTGAACTTTTAAAAGGAAAAAATTACTTTAATTGTAAATACATAATATCGCTTCTTAAACAAAATTTGTTATAATTTTGTATAAATATTTTAAATAATAAAATAATATCATTATGTTCAAATTCTGTTGCAATAAATATTGTTCAATATTTTTTATCCAAATAAATAAAAGTAAAATGAAAGAACATTTTTGATCGTATCAAGAATGATAGTATGGCAGTAAAACTGAATTTTCCGAAATTAATTTACATTTGCTTAAAAGGCGAAGCCTTTTACTTGCATCTTCTCTTCTTCTTTATATAATTTCGCTACATATTTTTTTCTCTTTGGATATATTTTTCTCCATTTAATCTCTGTGCATCCCTTGCGAGATTAGACATGGACAGTTTCCAAAATTTATTACAAGAAATGATAAACAACAATTTTCTTCGTATAATTAATAAGCATGTCACAACCTTTTCCAATTTTTTTCCATTTACATATTAGTTTTGTAATTTCCACTCTTACGATAAAAATTGTGAGATATATTAATTAGTCAGATGTATTAATAAAAATAAGCAATTTTTTTAATAACAATAGCAAGTTATAATTGTAGCTAATGATAGTACGATAACATTAAAAAATTTTTACGAAAGTTCAATTTAAAATTTATAAAGATATGAGAATGCTGTATGTAAATTGAGTTTTACATAAGAAAACATATTTGTTTAAATATTTATCTGGAATATAAAAATCTGTAGGTGTTATGTTGTTAAGTGGAAAAAGTAAAATCCACATGTTTGTGTAAAAGATAATGATATGCATTATCCATCTACACATATCAACATAGCTCCTAGTAATATTAATCATGATAAAGCACAATTATTATCACTGTGATGACTGTGATGACATCAACGAAATAAACAGTAACTTAACAGGTGAAAAATATTTAAAATTTTATGTAAGCATATCGCCGATTTTCATGACGTAATTTTATTCTCGTATTCTTGTACATGGCGCGTATCTTGCAATGTTATTACGTTCTACATTGCTATCTCGCAATTTCATTTATTACATTCCAACGAGATAACATAATATGTGATGGCATCCATTACTTTATACAACAAACTACCAACATTACATATACAGATACAACATACATATACAGATGTGCAATTTATTTCATTTTCATTATTTGCAATTCTACTCGCATTTTTCACTAATAATTCAATAGTATTTATCACGAACTATTTGCTTATTAAATTTGTTAAGTTTATTTTATGTTTATTTCGCTTTAATGAGTATTTTTAAAAAGAAATTTTTTGAAATTGCGAAATTATTACGAATAAAAATTGTGTTTTCAATTCATTAACGACAAATATAACGACGAGAATAATTAAATAAAAACAATTGATTAATAAATCACGTTTGAAATACAAAACTAAATTACATCTTATATATTATAAAAATTGTTAAATGTACATATATGTCTAACGTATCAATGTCATATTAAATTATATTTATTATGATTAATAACAATTAGTAATATGTGATTTAAACTTAGTGCTTAGTTATGTAAAAATATTCTCAATTTTGTGTTTATCATTTCATATTTATCAAACTTTCTATTAACTATTACAATACAATAGCAAATAAATAATAACAACTAATTACAAATTTTTTTTGATTGAATTTGAATTTTCCTATTCAAATTATTTACAACTTGTTACATATTTATTTCTTCTTCTCGTAACTCTTTCAGTATATTGAAAATATATAGCAAAAGACATGATATATGTTACATTTCTACCGTACTTAAAAAAAAATAACGCTAACAAAGTTGTTTGTTGAAGTGAATAATAATAACCGTTACTCATTCTTTTTTTTTGACTCTCTTCGATATCATGAGATATTGCAAGAATGTACAGCTGTAAAAAACATACAAAAATGTATTTGTCTGTAAGTCAAACGAGAACAGAAACAAATGCCATTGTTTTCTATAGTAGCTATCGAAGAGACTTGAAGACTTTATCAATGAAATTTAATGCCTTTGAAATCTGCAATTGATAAGTTTATAAATAGCGAAAATAAGTGATAAATCGATAAAAGTCATTTCTCTCAGCAATTTTTATCAATACACAGACATGTATTTATCGCACGTAGATAATAGTAAGAAATAAAATTTTATTACATTTTTTATTACATCATTCTTCTTCTTATGGATTTTAAAAAAGAAAATAGATATAATTATTCACTTAAATTTTATACGTAAATTAAATTTATTAAATTAAATTTTAGCCCGACTCTACTACTATCTCGAAAACACGAGCGAAATATTCAAACAATTGCTTCTCTTGCAAGATTAACTTGATCTTATCCGTGAAGCGAAAAAAATGTATGAATTATGATCCGTCATATTGCATCTCCTCGTTATAACTCGCATTTCCTCGATATTATTCCGCACCTTCTTGATTCCTAGAGTACACAGGGATTATCTTTTCTGAACTATTATATAAATTTTACGAAACATATCTAGCGTGCGACTATATTGCGACTTAATGCACGTGCACGCACAAATGTGGAAAGGATATATCGCGATTTCAGTAGGTTTTTTAAATTTGCTCAAGTTATACAAGTTAAGATTCAAACGAACTGACTATCTCTCGTAATAACACTGAGAACAAACTTGAAAGCCACGATTTATTTCGGTGACAAGTACATAAATTTTAATTTTCCGCGGATTTACATGATAAGATCAATTTACATAATCTTTGCATAAGATAACAAGGAGTACATTACGATCCTAGAATTAAATTTTGTTCTGGAATCTTGTCGTATGATGAGACATTCTATACTTAATTCGATTTGTACGGTTTGTTAGCCTATCTTTCGTTCACAGTGACGGGCTAGAAATTCATTTAAGATCTGTCAAACACAATTCATAAATGCAATAGCTAGTCTTCAGTTGGCCAGAGATTTTTACATGATTTCTTTTCTGTCGTAGGGAAAATGCACATGGGCAGGCACAGGAGGTCGACGTGTGACTCTACAAGAAACATCATTGCGAACACTATCCGATATCGAGAGGAAGATCCTTTGCAAAGTGGCCGTAGCGAAACTTCAAGCTCTTAATCTGGGTGTGCATATCAGGCCACCGAATGGTAAGCTTTTAATCTAGAATGGAAGGCTTTTGCCGATTTCTTGTAGACATTTTGAATAATGTCCGAAACGCAAAAATACATGATAAAAATTCGTGTAAAATAAATTAAAATAGAAATGTTTTTTGATAAAATAATGTTTTCATTCGATAGAATAAAAAAAATGAAAAATCTACTGAAAATTTTTCTTTCGCTTCGTTAAGATAAATTACCATATATTTAAAATTGAATTGTGGCTCTTTTCTTGGTTAATTACAATTGATTTTTTAAATATATGGTTATTTATTGATTATAACAGACTTGTAAAATATATCGAAAACTCTTTTTTTATCTCAATAATTATTGAAATAAAAGAAGAGTATTCCATATATTTTATAAGTTTATTCTATTGAACGAAAACGTGATTTTATTGACAATTTCTATTTTAATGTATTTTGCAAGAATTTTTATCATGTGTTTTCTCACCCTTGACGTCATGATTCAAAATGGTTATAGTGAATCAGTAGAAACCTTAAAAGAAATGTGGACATATTATTCTCTAATTTTTCTCCAAAAGGAAAATGAAAGAAAGAGTAAAGAAGTTCGTCTAGTATATATATATATATCATTTTACAGATATTTTGTATCGGAATTATTATCAAATAATATCTACGGTTTTTTTACATGCTCTATACGCGTTCCGTTTTTTGAAAGTCAAAAGAAATTCCTTCAGCACACGTAATTCTATTAAGGCCATCTGCGTGCCGCATAGCATTAATCCGTAGAATATAGTTGTTCCGAAACGAAGGCGAAAGAAAAGAGGAAATTACGTCCAACAAAATTCCTGGCGTATTTAAGCGCGCGGCTCTCACTAGCTTTTATTTAACAAACAATGATGAGAGTCATGAATTTCTTGGATGCTTTTGTACGTCCTATAGAATCGAATGCCTTCCCCCGAATACCTTCATATATATCCTTATATTTATTGTAAGACCTCTCTCTTTCTCACACACACACACACACACACACACACACACACACACACACACACACACACACATACACACACACACACACACACACAAAACATAATATAAATTTTATTTTAATATAAATAATATAAATTTTGTTTTAACTATACTTTTCTATATATTTTATTTTTCTCCAAGCAATTTTTTTTTGTCAAGATTTAAACATTTATTGATTAAAGTCAAACAAATTTTTTTATTAATCTTGATTTTAAAGTGCAGATAAAATATTTATCATTGCAAAGTATTAAAAATATTGTTTTAATTAATTTTTTAATTAAATAACTTTATTAAATTTTACGTTACATGATCAACATAATATTTACATATAAAAGAATTTTTTTTCTTTCAAAAATTTGATTTTTAAACGATTAGCTTCGCGTACAAGGAATAGTAATGATAGGAATGTCGGAATCTCAGTGTGTCTATATCTGTGACATTACACGAACATCTTCGACATTTATCATGAAAGACGTGGCATCATTCGGCTGTCTCGTTTGAACTCCAAATGATTGACGTGTTTATAACTGCGAGTGTTCGCTCATAGTGAAGTATCCACTCGAATTTCAATGTCTTCTCTTTCATAAGCCTTATTCGTGATAAAGCGCGAACAAGAAACTCTAAATACAAGGATGGCGCGATTTATTAAAACTTTCTCATTGCATTACAAGAATGACCATACGCGCGCGCTCACCACACACACACACACACACACACACACACGCGCGCGCGCGCGCGCGCGCGCGCACACACACAATTGTGTTATATATATAAAATTGCATTATGATAGAAATAAAAATTGCAAGGAATTTCCGCCGCGATAAATTATTGTTTATTTTCCAACATCAAATAATCAGTAATCTATATTAATCTGTACTCTGTACACATCGATCGATATATTTAAAAATAATCTTTTTTTTATTATTTATTCTGTCTACACTGAGAAAAAAATATATTACAAACAAAAAAATTTTTCGTAATTTTAGTAAACTATGTGTTTACATAAAGCTGTGAACACATTTTTTAAAAGTAAGGAATTTTACACACATATTTAAGGAACATAATTCGTTTAAAAAATAAAAATAATTATTTATTAATTATAACGAGTATTTTCTGTAATATAATCAATAATTATAAAAATATAATTTTTGTTTTTTGCTAATTAGTAATTCTTCAATTTTATATATATATATATATATATATATATATATATATATATATAAAATATATATATATATATATATATTCATTTCAAGACAAGCTTTTTCTATTAAATAAAGTAAAATAAAATAAAAAATAAGTAAAATAAAAAATCAAATAAAAATATATATATATATATATATATATATATATATATTCATTTCAAGACAGCTTTTTTTATTAAATAAAGAATTTATTAATTATAAAAAATATTTTATACACAGAAAAAATATTTTTTTGAATTTAATAAATTTGCTTAAATCCAAAGAAATTTAGTCATTGGAATAGACTAACCGACTAATTTAAATAATGTTTGAAGTAAGAAATACGATTGTTTCAAATAATATGTTTTTACATGAGAGAGAAGATTTTTTTAAAAGAATTTCATTATTTCAATAAAAATATTAAAATTTATATTTATATATTAAATTTATTTTATCTTTATCTATAGTTTTTATCTTTATGAGAAATGAAATTCTATTCCGCGCCTATCTAGCTGCGATACCGCATACTACTCGCAAATTGTTTCAAAAGATGTTTTATTTCATCGAATAATTATTTCATTGTATCATATTTTTTTAATGAACAATCATACTTTTCGTTTCTATTAAATATAATAACATTATTGCAGTATATATTTCTTTAAATATAAATAATTGTGTTGAAAAAATATTTATTTTTTTATAAGTACCCTATTTATTATTCTTATAATTTTGGAGATATAAATTTAAACAAATATTTATTAAAATAATAAGAATAGATTTTAAGAATAAAATTAAAATTAAAAGGCCTCGGTATTTTAAAAAGTCATTTGTTACATTTTAATAACTATTACACTGTAATATACTAAATCTGAATTTGATTCGAGTAAACTCTTTAACAAGAAGTCATTTTCTAATTTCAATTTTAATTTAATTTAGTTTATAATCAAATGGGAAAGTTTTATATTCTAAACATTATTTATTTAACTTAAGTGAATCTAATTTTAGAAAATGTATTATCTAAAATTAAGAAAATTTTTTTCTCAATGTAAGATGAGTGAAAAAGAGACAATATCCTGATTTTACAAGTGGATTGCATAATAAAAAGTAATATTATAATTTACACAAAGTTTGTCTCGGAATATGACATTTGTTAGATCATTCTTTCCATTCCTTTTCAGAATCGCTCGGTACTGGGTCGGCGACCACGAAGCCGAAGAGACGAGCGTATTTGCTAAAGAGGAAAGCTCTCACAACGGGCTTCTTCGACAACAAAGGAAAAGACGAGAAGGAAAAAGGTAAGTACAACGTACCGATGTCTATTATTCCACTGGTTATAGCGGTATATTTTTATCGCATTGAGAAATAATTAAGAATCGTGAATAAATGATGCCGTTATTCATATCAGCGATTATATTTATCTCCTTCAATTAAAGATCTTTTCACGAACGAACGAGATATAATTCGAATATCTGTGCAATTTATTTATAAAATAATACCTCAGAGACAAAGAATCGCGGTCATTAGGTCGCGATAGGACAAATTATGAGTTCAACGAAACATTGTGCCCGGTCAACGATAAGAATCTTTTAATACTTGCTGTGCAAGAGAAATTCGTAAGTAGAACGTTTAAAATTAAAATAATTTTTTATATGACTATTACTAATATGAACTAAATTCAAGCAAAAGAACAAGCCGTGAGGACTACTTACTTGAATTAGACAAATTGATAGCAACTTCTGTAGAGTTTTTTTTATAATATAATCTGGTAATTTCTAGTTATTAATTTATAGTTATAGTATATTAATTTATAAGTTGATAAAATATAAACAAATTATAAATAATTTTTAATTGAATTCAATAAATATAATAATTGTAATGTATCATATACATTACATGTGTATTATGTACAAAATTCTTAATATTGCTTAATATTGCTTGTAATATGAAGTATAATATTTATAAAATACTAAGTGTAAACAAATAATAATCTATAAAAAATATTACAATATTATTAAAAAAACTGGTTAACGGTGTGATTGTATTGACCATGCTCAGAAAAAAGAATAAAAAAAAAGAATGAAGAAAGAACAGTAGCAAAAGAGAGAAAGAGGTTTTTCATGTTTTTCTTTATTATATAATAATATATGATTAATTTCTTTTTTTTATTTTTTTCTTGCTATGCTAATTATCGGAATTTATTTCTGAAATAATTCAAAACTACTTCGAACTAATTCTACGTGGTAGGTTTCCTCTCTTTTTCATTCTTTCCAATATTTAAAATAATTTTTTGGAATTATATTTTTTCCTTTGCGAAGATTGTTTTCTTTGTACGATTCGCAATTTTCAACATAGAAATATGAAACGCGTGAATTATTCTAGTCATAGAACGAGATTTATGAAATTTACAAAACGAAATTGTTACAAATGAATTAAACAAAAATTTATCAGCCGAATCAATAACTAAGTACGACATAATTTAATATATAGAAAATGTATATTTAGCAAGTGTATTTTATGGTGCAATTATTTGTTGTAGAGAATAACTAGTTTAGTTATTTTTAGACAGACGTAATAGCACTCACTAAAGTTCAGAGGAGTGCTCTATCATTTGACTACGTTTACGACATTTCTCGCGTACGTATATGTATATTTATACGTATGATGTATATTTTAACCTACATGGAAGAAAGATAAATATTATAAATTTCTAATCTATTTTTAGTCGATCATTTGTAGTTCTACTTTCTCAAATTCCATTGCTTTATCCATTGCAAAGAATAACTGAAGTAAATCTCTCTCACATTTACTAAATATGTTTGTTGCTATTATTTTAGTCGAATGAAAATATTCTTAATGATTGTTGCATAAATAATAAAAAAAGAAAAAAAAATAAACGGCAAAGAATAGCTCCAAAGGTAGCTCTTGAAGATCTTGTTATTATTTCAGAAATGTGACAAAGATATTATATCAGAAAAATCATACGATAAAAATGTGAAAAATTCTCCATAGGGAAATTATCTTCGAAGGGCAAGCACAGATTATATCATTCGTAAGTCTTCTATAGTTTTTTACTTGACTTGAACATATTTGTCGCATATCAAGATAATCTTTTTTGTTGAGTATTCTCATATCGACAAAAGATGAGAGAATTGCAATTTTCTGCAGTTATTTGTAAATGCGCCTCATGCATCCCCTGCATGCCCCATTAGTGTGTTCACTGCTCTCATTCCGTCTCATTTCAGTGAACTAATTATGCATCCTGTGAATATACCATTACATTTCCGGCATTGTTTGTACTGCACTTTGTATCGTTTGTGACATTTCAAATAAAGATTCCCCACGTTTATATTAATGGCAACGTATGAGTCTCAAACGTATAATACGTGCGATATGTAGCATTTTGTACATATCTTATAAACAATTTTAAACATATGTGTGTGTGGAACACACACACACACACACACACACACACACACACACACACACACATATATGTATATATATATATATATATATATATATATATATATTATATTGTAACTTATTGTTAGAATTATCAATTTTATTATTATATATTATTATAGAACATGATTTCAAAAAGAAAATACAAAGTTTTGTGCGACTGATGTGAGTACATAATTTCTTGTTCAGATAATTATATAAATTGTTTTTATTTGCAAAAACTAAAACTAAAAACTAAAAACAATAAGAGATAAACAAAATAATAATAAATTATATAAAGAATTAATTTTGAAATGGACTCGTAAAAATGCACAATGTATTTTTATTCTTATAATATTTTTGGGAATTATTCGTATTTTTCCTCGACATTAAATTAAAAAGAAGAAATTATTCTTATAATTTTTATAATCAGATAATCGGAGCGAAAAACGTATCTACTTAGCTATGTGCAAGCGACAAGGGGCGGGCGCATTAGCTTCGGCCGGCCAAGTTGATACGAGACACAATTTCGCCGGCTAAAATTAACCACAGAGTGCTCGGTAGCGGTACATATTTCCGCATATATCAGGTTTATTTGTGGTTCGCGCGCGCGCGCGCGCGCGCGCGCGTGAGTACAAGTGCCCGCCGTGCGTACGGACACCGCCAGACGTCAATCGCGCGGGAGTCTCTCTCTTTGTCGGCAAAGCGAAGTCGCTCGCACTCTTTAATGCATTATTCGCGTGTGTGTCCTCCTCAGGCGATTTATATTTATTTACGCTGCACGAGATATAAGCCGAGTGAACTGGTATCTCAAAAATATAAATATATTATCTCTCAAGTATAAGAATGCAATAGATATTTATTTGCTTTTGAAATAAATGACATTTCTTTTAGAATACCAATAAATGACTTTCTTAGAGAAAATTCAAGTTTTGTACTTTAAATAATTTTGAGATATTGAAGATAAGAATAAAAACAATATTTATATATATTACAAAAGGAAAATAAAACTGTAGAAAATTTTAAAAAATTAATAAATATAACGATGAAATGAAACAAAAGAATAGAATAAAATGCCTTACACAAATGGATATACCTTATTAAGTAAGACGCCTCTCTCTCTCTCTCTCTCTCTCTCTCTCTCTCTCTCTCTCCTTCCTTCTCTATCTATCTATCTGTTTATCTATCCATTTATTTTTCTTATTTTTTTTGAAATAATAATATTAAAATTGTTAATGACATTTAAATTATTGTAATGTTTTTTAAACGATTGCATACATTTAATAATACTAATATTATATGTATAGTAAAAATTAAAGCTTTTCTGATTCTGATTTCTGATCCGATCGAGACAACGTTTTACGACAAACGATTACTCGACAGTATCACGCAACGATTTAAAAAAAAGACTCACGAATGTATTGTTGTGTTAATTCTTTGAAACATGAAACAGTACGAGAATTTGAGTCCATATATTTCACACTCAAAGTAACGATCCAAATGTGCACACATAAACAAAGTTACATCTATATCGTATATTTATACCGATCAGGAAATATCAATTACTTAACATGAGTGTGTGTGTGTGTGTGTGTGGTGTGTGTGTGTGTGTGTGTGTGTGTGTGTGTGTGTGTGTGTGTGTGTGTGTGTGTGTGTGTGGAGAGGGGGTGCGCGCGTGTGCAACAAGATACATCGAGGATATTTATACACGCAATGTCCGTACACTCGCATTTCGTGCATCTAAATACGTACTCAACATCGCCGCCGAGCCATCGTACGGGGGTGGTAAAAGTGTGTTGACGATCGATACCAATGATTGTTTTGACACTTCCAAGAAGAAGCGTCTTCTCTTCGTACATTGTAGCGCGTAAAGTACCTCACGTTCCACGTATCCGAGAGGCACATTTCGAAGTGAGAGCCGGAATGGCCCAGATCACAGTCTATAATCGGACCGGCATAGGGACATGGTTCGCTACCTTTCGACTTTCAGCTGACTTTTCGAAAAGTAATCGATTATGAAACTTCAATGTCCTTCAATGTCCTTTCTCGATTATCACTAGCCGTGATATGATCGCGAATATTATTTTTCTTTAAATTGAAATAGAAAATTGCATTGCCAATAAACAAGCCGTTACGTTGTAATAATCGATATATTAAATCATCAAGTAATTAGTAAAATTAATTCCATAACAAAGAAAGTAATATAAAACTACTATAGATACTATAGATAAAATCTCTATCAAAATAAGTTTGAAATATCGTAGAAACTACGAATAAAATAATAACCGATAGATAATCGTGAAATATTGAAAAGACAGTCGTTACTAAGAAATGCGATCGCTGATCGCAATGAATGTGCCTTATCAAAATGAAATGGCTTTATTGACAAAGAATTCTTTGTGTGGATATAAATTGCAAGAGTAGTTGTTGGTGTAATTCTCTTTTATTCTGATATTATAATCGAAGATGTAGATGTATCATTGCTTTTAACAAATATTCATCGCAATCATGCTTCATATTACTTGGTTTCTTTACATCGCAATCGACGAGCGAGGCAGACGTGGGCAGACATCGCGAAGTTTACATCTGTCTTCCTATTGCAACTTTGCGTTTTGTGGAATACGTTCTTGGCGGCGATGAAAAGATGCGCAATAAATAGCCGGTGGGTGAAACGTTGATGCTAATTACTGTCACATTACGCACGTCATTTCTACGGAAGATCTGCACTTTTGAGTGTCAGGAATCGAATCGCTAAAATATCTCAAGCTATATTGAATTAGTACATAATGATACCAATACATAAAGTCTGGATAATAATAGTGGCAAAACTCGAATAGAGTTATTCTAGGCGATTTAAAATTAATCAGAAAGCAACAATAAAAGATTCGTGTAACTTTTATTGGAGTATTTCTTGTGGTGAGAGATGTTGAATCTAAAATTAATAAAATATCATCTGATCTTATAATTCTTCTATTATAACGAAAAGTTATTCTTGGAAGAATAGCTCCATTTCGAGATATTTTCTACTATAATTAATTGATTCCTATTCTCCCATTATCGTACCCCCGTACGATGGTTTTTTATAAAACAAAATTCACATTTTGGGCATTCACATATATTTAATTAATCAAACTATTGCATCGGAGCACAAATTGTTGCAATTATGTAATATATAATATAAATATTACTTTTGTTAATAAACGATTGTTGTAATGTGTCGATGTGTCGAAGTTTGTTTATGCGTAAAATACGTATGCCAAAACGTACACACGTATATACGCAAATTCGTTGGTTGGTGAACGTGAAGCGCAGCTGACGGCTCGTAGATCAGATAGATGTTGATTTCGTCAAGTTCGCTTGTTTGCTTGCTAGCCAAGTCAAGAGGAGAATTATTTGAAAAAGAGATTTACTGACGAAATTATATATATGTATAATATACTAGTTAACAAATTTAGTAAACAAATTTAGTAGCAATAATGATACCATGATACCAAATATGTAAATGTTAATTATGCTTATAACGTACAACACGCCATCAAATATATATGTAAATTTCAATTATACTTGCACACTCTAATTACAACCAAAACATTTCATCAATAAACGTTGTACAACGTTGTTGCTCTTACTGTTATATTCATATTCAAATTACACGTGCACATTCATTTAGATCAGATAAAATAGAGTGATGTCAACATATTTACGATGGAAATTTAAGAAATGCGACAAGCATATAAATGCCGTATCTATAATCTCAAATTCACTATTATCATAAATCGGTGATAATTTTTTTTTAATTTGTAGAATAATTAAAACGCCATGTTTATTTAACATATACAAAACTTGAATTTTTGAAGGAATTATATTTATAAATTTTTAACAATTTTTAAATTTTTTATCTATCTTTCTTATCTTTTACAGACGTCGCTGGTGGCCTGGTGTTCGGTATACCATTATCGCAATGCATAGAGAATGATAGGATCGCTAGAATCGCTGCTGGAGAGATCAATGACGTCGGCTGTTTAAGTAGGAGTAGTAGACACGGTAGTAGGGCCAGTTTTTCTAGTCTTATAGAAACACCAATGACAATTGCGGCAAAAACGGAAGAGGTAAGAAATTATTAATCAACAATTTATTATGGATAAGAGATATTTTCTTTTATTTATTTATTTATTTTTTTTTCTAGACAACTCTTTCCATACAAGTAACTATACTATAATAGTAGTATAGATTATAATTATTTCATTAAATTTTAAAATAGCTCCCTTATTAAGCTAATACTTTTAAGATAATACATTTTATTAATAATTACTGTTCTAAATTTGCTTTATTTATAAAATTTATAAGATCATCATAAAATAACTATGTCACTTAAAATTGAATATACATAAAAATTATTATATAAATATTATGTAAATAGGACAGTACCAATAAGCTGGTTTAACGAATTTCATATATATTTTATGTAATTTATTTTTGTGAAATTTCTCTGCAGATTTACCACACTCTATATTTCTTTGAGTTTGAATCGATTGTTGGTCGATGCGACTTTGACTCGATATGTATCCGTTATTTAGCATTACCTCTTTTCAAATATTTTTTATTTTTATTTTTTTTGCGAAAGGGAATATTTTTCTAGTTGTTTTACTAAAATCATTGCAATAATAATGAATAGAAACATTCATAAGGAAATATTTACTCACAACTATGTAGCAACCGCATACGTATTGCTATCGTTGTTAAAGTCGTTGACCTGTATTACTTACGACAGTTTCTTTCGAGAGGTAAAGCTTGGCAAATCGACCAACCATTAAAGATGCGCCGCGCGAACGACGGGCAAATATAAAAACGTAAAATGCCAAAATGGTATGATATATACATATATAGAAAGCACAATTTACGTAATTCTTAATTTCTATAATAAACATGACATGATAACGGACAATTCATTTAAAAAAATGTCTATAATCTTTTTAAAGAAATAAACGACGATATGTTCCACATTTTACATATAAAGTAACCAAAGATATCAAGAGTAGAAAATCAGAATTGATTTGAACAACGCCCAAAATTTACCAACACGACACTTGACATCGACGAGACATCAACGCAGAACATCTTCCTTGGCGACGTCACCGTTGACGTTGCTAATGGCATCATTTTCACTGCATCATATAAACTTATCGATCGGTCACTTGCACGATGTGGAATAGACGTCGAGCTTATAAATGGGCACTTTTGGCAGAAAAATGTTTAATATTTAATTAATAACTATAAACACGTTTTTATTTTATATTTTGTACCTTGTTTCTAAAAAGGTTACTAATATTAATATTAATTACAACTATTATTATTAATTTACAACAATGATAAAGTCTTAATGCGGCGATAATTAATAAATTATGAAAATAAATAAGATTTATAAAATAGAGATACAAGATAGAAATAGAGATTTTTGTCTGAAAAAGCGACATTTTATAAAATATAAATAATAAATTTAAAACTCTTTTCGCTTAGGAAAAGTTTATTTTAAGCATATAAAAATACACTTCTTCTCTTGTTTTTAATTTTGTGAAAATATCAACATGAAAATAGTCAGGAGACACGGGTGTCAAGTCAACCGAGAACACTGCCGTGTAACTTTACGCGAGTCGTCGAGGTTCGAGCATCTGAAATTATCGAATCTCAATAACGACTATAGTGATCAAGTTCTAAGTATGATACTTGATCGATAGCTTGAGTCCGACTTGCATAATAAAAATATTTTTATTTTTCTGCTACGTGCCCTACAAACAGAGATATTGCTACACAAAGTCCGATTTGGAAATTTTTACTTTAAGAAACGTCATTATCGTCGCCTTTGTACGGCTGCAACGTCTATCACGAGATGTCATTATTAATCTTATCGACCCAGCGGATTATCAGACTGAAGTGAGGGTTATTGTAGAATCTAGCGAATCAATGTTCGCTGGGTCCTGCAGTGACCCTGATTTATCGGCCTGATTTATCCGCTGGGTCGATAAAATTGATTGATGTAAACACGGTAGTGTTTTTGGTTAGACCTCTCGGGTATCAATATAATAATAAATACGCGTATATTAAAATTAAAAAGGAAACATTAGCAGTATTAATAAATTGCATACTACTATTATTCTTTTTCTGCACGTCCGAGTGGTGGCCAACGATGTTGGCGTTCGCGGCGAGTTTGACAATTTGTAATAATTTCGGAGTGTAACTCATGTTCGTGTTTATACTTTGCAGGTAAGTTCTATTTTTCATTTTATCAGAGAACAAAGATATTATTCTTTTATTCAATCTTATCTACATACTCTTATTATGTCACTCTAGAAAAATCAGTTTCAAAGCGAATAAAAATGAAAATTTGTCAATTAAAAAAATAACATATCTAGAGAACTATACATATATTATAATTTTGAATCATATTTCTAATCAACTATTTATTATTAGACAATTACATACATATATATGTATATATATATATATATATATATATATATATATAATTGCAAAATTTACAAAGAATTTAAAGATTGATATTTGATAATTTCCAACTTATATTGATCTTAAACTATTTAATAACAATATATATGTGTGTATATATACACATTGTTTGATTGGATGATTATTTTGCATGGATGATTATTTAAGTTTATTATTTCTTCCAAAAAATATATATATATATATACATATATATATATATATATATATATATAGAATAAAATATATGAAATAATAAGATTACATGTTTATTTATTAGGTATATATATATACATATATATATATATATATATATATATATACACTATAAAATTACCTTTTTTTTAAAAAAAGATAAAAAAAAGGTGTCAAGTATAGTGGATATTGCCAACTCAAATGATTGTGAAAAATTTATATAAAAGATTTGATATCAATAATTAGCGCCAAGTTATAGTCTTACAAACATGAAGCTACAAGTTCATTTTAGTCAAATTATATATTTCAATCGTATAAAAGATTTGATAAACCACTGTTTAAAAAAAATAAAACTCAAGTAGTAGTTTCTTTAATTTAAAAATAATAAAAACCAAATTATATGTATATCTTTCTATCCATTAAAAACTTCTTTTTCTAACCCAAGTGATAGTAATTATTTAGCTTTAAAATATTTTTATATCACAAAATTGCTTTACTCAATTTACGTTTTTATTACAAAGAATTATAAAGTAACAGTATAAAATAAATGATAAAATTTTATTTAAATAAAAAAAATTTTTATGTAAAAACACTTGGCGCTGCTTAGATCAAACGAAAATGCAAAACTAATGATGAGATTATTTGAATGTTACAAATAAAGGCAAAATTTATTATTTAATATGATTAAATTATAATTACACACACACACACACATTTTATTCATATTCTTTTTAGAGGTATGAGCAGCGCCAAGTGTTTTTACATAAAAATTTTTTTATTTAAATAAAATTTTATCATTTATTTTATACTGTTACTTTATAATTCTTTGTAATAAAAACGTAAATTGAGTAAAGCAATTTTGTGATATAAAAATATTTTAAAGCTAAATAATTACTATCACTTAGGTTAGAAAAAGAAGTTTTTAATGGATAGAAAGATATACATATAATTTGGTTTTTATTATTTTTAAATTAAAGAAACTACTACTTGAGTTTTATTTTTTTTAAACAGTGGTTTATCAAATCTTTTATACGATTGAAATATATAATTTGACTAAAATGGACTTGTAGCTTCATGTTTGTAAGACTATACTTGGCGCCAATTATTGATATCAAATCTTTTATATAAATTTTTCACAATCATTTGAATTGGCAATGTCCTATACTATACTTGACATCCTTTTTTTATCTTTTTTTAAAAATTAGACTTTACTTCAATATTTTAATCTTTATTTTTCTGCATGTGACAAATTTTTCTCAGTTAAAAATGAATATTTTGATATCAGAAATACCGCTACTTGAGTAGAAAACAATTTTTTACACTTTACTCGAGAACAGATGTTCATCGTTATTTTGAGAAAACCGTTAGTCGATGCGCATCTCGATTTACAAGCTGCGATACTATTTTCAATATTTTACATCGCGTATAAATGAAGAAGGATAGAATTTATGACTTAACCGTAACCTACGATAACGCGTCGCGTTATATAATCGAAAATAAAAAAAACTGCTTCATAATGTCTTTCTGGAAAGCTTTTCTTTTAGCGATATTTATAATTCAAGATATGCAAGGTATCTTAATTTATTATAGAAAAAAATTTCGAAAAAGTCAAGTTTTATTTTTGAAATAGCAAATCTCTTTTTTTTATTTTTTATCAATTGTAGCAGTTGTTACATCATTAAATATCATCAAATATATCATTTAAATATCTGATAGCAAAAGTTACAGAATTATATTTCTTAGATATATTTTGCCGTTACTTAATTAATTTGTCGTTTTGTCATTACTGCAAAATCCAGATCAAATATTGTGAACTTTATAAAACAGTAAATCCAATAAATCCATAATAATGTGTAAACTTAGATTAGATCCAATAGAATAATAATATTCTTTTCTTCTTCTTTCTATTTCGAAATAAATCGAATCTGTCGGAAAAAGACGAAAGCTGGTTGTGACAACAGAAACAAATTTTCTGCTCACATAATACAATCACTTTTCGCTCGATAGATTTGGAATAAAATCATACAAGAGTTGTAAACGTATATCAATATCAACATGCATGCCCTATTTTTGCGATAGTAGAAACTGATGAATGTTATTATCCCGATCGGGAGAAATTAGTTTGCCTTATTTACATTCTTTGTTTGAGATGTTTGTCAAACATCTCAAAATTATTACCTTCATTCATAGTAATAGTAATTGATATTATAACTTTAACTAATGCAAAGAAAAGCTTATTATTTATTATGGAAAATTTGTTTATAACAGAATTTTATAAAAAACGGCGTTACTACGAAAATATTAAAGAAAAAGGAAAAGAAAATAAGAGAATAAGCATTAATTAAAAAGTGAAGATAATAAGAAGACAATAAGAAAATACAAATAAAAAAGCCAAAACAATAAAAATTTTTAGAAATTTTTAGAAAAACAAGAAGAAAGAGAGCGAGAGAAAAAAGGATTAAAAGTATAAAGAGAAATAAAATATTATTTTATATCAAATAGATTGAAGCAATTGATCGCGGTAATAAACCAGCGTGCCGACGTAACCAGAAATTGATGTGTCGCTTGCACTTGAAATTTTTTACAATCAAGAGCTAAATCAGCTATTCGCGGGACCCGAAATATCTATGCTTCATCGGCAGAAATAGCACGATATATTTTATAATATCTTTACCGCCCTCACGCACAGGCGTTACAGTTTACTTTCGGTTAATCGATATTAAAAGATATTAAACGATTAATTTAAAGGGAGAAGAAAAAGGGATTATTCTATGATCAGTTCTATGATCAGATCAGCAACGTGCAAAGCTCTTATAATTAATTCTTATTATACGAGAAATTACACATTTACAAAAATTTTTAAATAACGTATATAATTTAATATGTCGTATAATGTAGTATTAATCATCTGATCGTTAAATTAAATAAAAGCGACTTTAATAGAAAATGTGATGTGGCAAAATGTATTTTTAATGGATAAGCTAAATCCAAAAGAGTTTTGTTTCGTTTTTCGTAGTCTGAAAATATAGAAGAAATACGGCAAATTTTTCAAAAATTATCTCACAATTTCAAAATAAGTCATATTTTAATTCGAAAAAAAATCATGGAACATTTAATTGATCTATCTGTATCAACATTTTTCTTGACTTTCTTACGCAGACCACGCCTAATATGATTAATCGATCGTCTACATGCAATACGAGAAGAACGACGTACAATTCTCGTGCCGACGTCACGTGTGTCTCTCCTGCGTCCGAGGTGACATCATAGACATCAAAGACACAAATAGAAGGGGGACGCGATTGCTAATTTTAACAGTGGTTAATTAGGAACTTTTAATTTTGCAAGGGACCTTATTTTCATTTCTAAACAATATAATACCCATCCGTCTGTTAAAACAGTTGAATGTAGAACTTTTCACTTAGCCTTTTTCACTTATAATATCATTTACAAAAATTGTTTGTATACGAAAATCGATTATATATATTATAAATTGTATATATTATAAATTACGCGTCATCAAACGAGGCAAAACAATATATTTATATTTTCTCTCCCTCTTATATCTTTTATTTTCATTTATTTTTCTTATACAAATGGCGTTCTCTTTTATCGAATTAGGGAGGTTCCTGCGAGTCTCTGTCGTCGAAAGGGGGTGCTCTCACAGGAAGCGATTCCGGAGTGCTCGAATTGAATGACAGTGGTGGAGGGTGTCTTGCCGGTGAATGGGACGCGGTGCCGGACATCGTCAGGCAATGCATTAAGCACCTCGAGGCTACTGGTCTCCACACGCTAGGCGTGTTTCGCGTATCACCCTCGAAAAAGAGGGTGAGGCAGGTATAATGTTTTCCTTTAATAATGACAAAAGCTTCTTGGAATTTATCTCGATATTCGAGGTAAATTCTTTTGAAGAAATATCAATAAGAATGATTGTTTGACGCAATTTCTTTAAATTAGCAAAAAGTTTTACAAAACGGTTCAAGTTTTTTATATTTTTTTTATATAATTGTATTATTAATAATAATTTTAAAATTTATTACAATAATTTAAGTTTAAAATACAAAACACACATATATATGAACGGAACACAAAAATCCAAAATTTTCCAAAACTTAGCAAAGGCTTATGGCTAATATGGCTATGTACGATTAACAACTCAATCACTGTTTTCGGATTAATGTGAGCTTAAATTTGAAATTGACAATTCTCTCAAATATATTCTCTTTAGTCCGTAATCGACACGCGGTATTCGGATTTTCTCTTAATACCTTCGTAATGCTGTCCATTATAATGTAGTAGGAATTAAATATTTATCAAATGGAAAATCGAATGCTTCGAGAGTGTAAAAGTTAGTACATCTATCTTTGTTTAAAGTAAATGATTATATTACATTCTCCTAGAAGATAAAAGATTTCTTCTGGAGGAATATATTTTTTACACAAATCTTAAGCGTGACATTTCCATGATTATTCCAGTTAAGAGAAGACTTTGATTGCGGTCGGGAGACCAAGATAGGTCCCGATCAATGTCCCCATGACGTAGCTACCCTCTTGAAAGAATATTTCCGTGATCTGCCGGATCCTCTGCTTTGCAGAGATCTATATCAGGCCTTCATACATACTCAAAGTAAGCAAGAATCAGGTTTCAATCTGACATAAATGGTTCGCGAGTGTTATCTTTTCTTTCCTAGCATTTCCCCCGTAAAGACAGGTGTGCATTACTGATTCGAAAGCCGCTTGCATGCTAAGATCAATATCAATCATCATTTTATGCAATCTTTTTATTTTACGATTTTAGTTATGAATATTCAATATTTCACCTTTTTCACGGAATGAAAGAATGATAAGTGAGCTATTTAAATATTTTCCAGAAATTAGGAACAGACGACTACAACAGGAAGCTTTGCAGCATCTCATCCAACTTTTACCCACGCCCAATCGCGAAACTCTCTGGGCACTTCTCAACTTTTTAAGTGTTGTTGCGGCGAACAGTGAGGATCAAAAGAGCGAAACGGGAGAATGGATCCCAGGGAATAAAATGGACACGACGAATCTCGCGACTGTCAGTACCGCGTTTTCCAACTTGGATTTTTTTCCGATATTCCCTTCTATTCTACGCATTACGTTCTGATAACTTCTCTCTCTCTCTCTCTCTCTCTCTCTCTCTCTCTCTCTCTCTCTCTCTCTCTCCTCTCTCCCTCTCTCCTTCTCTCTCTCTCCCTCCCTCCTCATCTCCCCTCCTTCCTTCCTCTGTCTCTCTTCCCCTCTCTTTCTTCCCTTTTCTCTCTTTTCTAGCAAAATACACAATAGGAATTCTTTATTGGTCTCTTTCTTTATGCGAGGAAACGGAATTCTAAATGAAAACTGAGTTCTTCAAATTTCGAATTCTCCTTCCTTAATTAATTTGTTAGAAACGAACAATTTAAGCTACCTTTGGCTAAGAAAATTCGTAACATACCAAGAACAAACTTTTAATCCGTTTTCATTTTCTTATTGTATGAAATTCTGTAAATGTCAATATTATCATCATTATATCGCAATGCAAAATTCACGAATTCATACATGAAATTAATTAATTTGACAACCGATATGCGCTCTCGGTTACCGATCAATCATTGCGACCGACAAAATTAAGTTAAATTAGGGATTTAGAGATATGTTGAATTGGGCGATGTACAAATCAAAAACGTTCGTTGGCGCGTTCTAGGTATTCGCACCAAATATTCTGCATTGCGTGAAACCTGGTCAGGCGAGGTCGGAAGTCTCGACAGAAAGGGCCGAGGAGAGGATAGATGTAATAAACGTGGTACGAACACTTCTAGAACACACAGCGACATTGTTTACGGTACCAGCGGCACTATTGGACGAAGTATACCAACATATGATGGATACCCATCCAGCAGAGTTGGATATCGCTCTATCTCGTCGCGTCGAAGAGTGAGTTTTATGTTTATTCGATTTTCATTATTTTTTTAATAATTACGAATAATAATCACAATAATCATTAAATCACTATATCGAAATATTTCGGTTGTTTTATATTATAGTTATATTATAGTTGAATAATATGAATTATAGTTAGATAATATTGGATAATATTTCAAAAACTTTTATTGGATATTTCAAAAATTATCAAGATTGTTTCTTAATTGTCATATATAAATTACTGTAAATCTGAATTTAAAAATTTTATAGCGATATTTGGTAGTAGTTGACCATCAATCGTACGTATTTCATAAAATATTTTACAGATATTTATCTATTGTTCACAAAAATGTTTTTTGAATTGTGAATTTTTATTATTAAAATTTCATTTTATCAAACAGAAAATTTATTATCTCGTTCATAAATAGCGATGTTCAATGTCAGTGCTATGAAAGATATTGTGTGATTTTTCAAACGTTTACGTTAATTACGTTCTTACGAATCATAATTTAATGACATATAGATAAAAAAATTGAAACAAAATTCTGTACGTGCTTTTGCAGACAATGCGGGGATGAAGTGGACCCCTGTAGCGAAGCGGAGACATTCTCGGTGGAAGAGACATTGACTATGTCGGCGACTACGACAAGAAAGGTATTGTGAGATCATGCATTTTTTATCTGTTTACCTGAACAACTAAATCTAATATTTGAGATTTAGACCATTAAAAAAACGAGATACCTTTAAAATAATAGATAAGCATCACTAAATATTCTTTTGAGAAACAAGTCAAGAAGTACGAAAAAGTATAACTAAAAAATTCAGAACAAGAAAGAATTTAACTTTAAGAGTTTGCAATTCTCCACTTTCTTTTTCTTGCAAAGAATCATTTTAATTAAATTTTCAAGTAATTTTAAAGCTGCATTTAACTAACACTATTCATGCTAGAAATGATTTAGTTTACGTATCAAAGTACATTTGGAATTTTTTTTTTAGATATTGCTTAAAGTTTAATAAAAATGCATATATAACCATTTTAATAGTAAAAGTACAGTTACATTCAATTATACAGCGTCTTTAAAGATATTTTAAATTATAAAAATTACTTCATAAGTATGCAATATGAAGAAAAAAAGTTTTAAACATCTAAAAAATTAAATATAAATATTATAAAATCACTCGCAATTATATAACTCCTGTTGCATTTAACAAATATCAGCATAACTAAAATAATTATAATAATTATAATAAAATCTTTGGCAATATTCGTCATCATTAAGTCATCACTGTTTAATATGTTGTCTTGTTTTTCAGGAAAAAATTATCTTGAGTTTCTTTATTTCAGATGTGGACGAGAGAACAATGTTTGCATCAGACCGCGGGTGTTGGTGGTGATATTGGACCCAAGCATCGACGGCCAAAGAGATCAGGAAGCAGAAGGAAAGAAGAGGGCAGGAGCAACAGCGTCGATAGCGGATCGAGCGAGGATCCGTCTGATCCTCGACGAAAATCCTCACCGATAGTAATTACCGCCAGTCTTACCATACCTATGTCTGACGCGTTCACCTTGAACCTCGACGATCCGGACATTCCTTACATCGAGGAAGTACCAAAGCAGCCAAGTGCTCCTCCGAGACGTCAAAGGCAGAGGTCCATTTCCGGCTGCAGCGAAGGTTCATATAATTTCATATAATTTGAATGTTATTGCGAAAGTATTCTTAAAACAAAGAGCGATATAAATCATAATAATTTTTAATAAAATTGAAATAATTTATATATAATGTTAATCCGTGTTATTTCAACAATCCATTAAAATATACAAACAGTAAATATGATGTAACTAAGTGAGTGTAGTAGCCATTAAGAAAAAGCGTACAATCTTTCTCTTACCATAAATTTTATATGAATTGATGAATAAAAAATCATAAAAGCCAAGCAAGATGTAAATATTAAATGATGTTCATAATTATAACTATCAATAATACAATACACAAACATTTCTTTATATTCATCATCAGTATGTTATCGTTAAATCATCAAAAATCAAAATCGTACTAAAATATTCATTCTGTCTATTTCCTTATACAAAAGTCCCATTTAATATTGGCCAATATAATACTGGAAATTACTTATTTCAATTATTAAAAATATTGGATAGTGCTTTCAATACTCAAAATAAGTAATTGATCACTATTTTCCAATATATTATATTATATTATATTATATTATATTATATTAATATATTAAATTTCTATGAGGAATAAGTAAATAAATTATTAAAAGAAGATTTATATAAATATCTCACAATCAACATTTTTTTCATTTTTTTAAAAACAAAATCTTTTTTCTATTCGATTAATGATAGTGTTAATAAAGTTGTCCGAATTATTTAACGCTCTTAGAGAAATTCTATGTAAGATTCCTGACTACTCAGCGTTGAAACTAAAAACTCCGCATTAACGATAGCGATACAGCGTCATCGTAATGTAAATTAGAAGCTTATTCATCCTTGTTTTGTTTATCTTATCCTTGTCTTCGTTCATCTTTACATAAGTAACGTGCAGACAACGAAATTTTTTATTGCACCTAGTTTCGTTATTATATGCTTAATCGTGCAGATGTGACTTGTCTTGTACTTACCAAATTTATAAAAATAGACGACAGCTAAAGTTAAGTTTACTTTTGAATTTATAAGTAAAAGCATATTTTTCACTCCTTTCAACAGGTTATCGAACCTATGTGTCTTTGTATCTGAATAGCTTTATTTCATGTGCCTCTTATTGTTATTTATTGACTATCAGGAGGAGAAAAAAATAGCCGTCCATTTCCACAAGTGTCTTAAAGTCATTTCAAGTATCAAATATCTTTATCTCTTTATTTGCAAATTAATGTAATAAATTTTGTAATAAATTTTATTATCATTTTTCACTTGTGATGTCACGATTCTAATATGAGCGCAACTAGTCAGAAACTTTAATACTGGCCAATATAATACTGAAAATTATTTATTTTAAATATTAATAATATTGAATAATAGTGCTTTTAATATTCAAAAATATGTAGTTAATCACTACTTTTCAGTATTACATTTTTATAAGAGTGATTTACAATTTTAATTATTAACATACTTCGATTAACTATTAACTATTAACTGTTAACATCTAACTTGGACTGTTTCTGAATAATTCCGTGATGTCTCCCACAGAAATCATAACGTCTGCCATTGTATCAAAGGGAAATGTTTCCTTCGACTTTTAACAAATGTTTATGAGATATATATATTTCCAGCAGAAATTTCTATACAAATCTCTTTTTAACAATTAACGCTTTATAATAAATATTTTATATTTGATTTTAAACTAATAAATTAAGCACTTATTATTTTCATAAATTTTATTAAATCCATAAAGAATTCATTAGAAAAGAAATAAATATACAAAGATACTAAGGAAAGAAGAAAAATAAGAAAAAATTGTCAAAATCAAATCTTGCGAACTGGAAAATCAAATAAACGAACTTTAACTAAAATATATATGTATGTGCATCTTCATGTTTATTTTTTTATTCATTTCATGTGCATAATTATAATATTCTCTTTCAACCTCTATCATCCATATCTATTCATATCTCTATTTTCAGGAGGAAGACACGGAAGTGACAGTGCCGTAGGGTCTTCCGCAACCTTATCGGGCGATCAAGCGTTAAGTTCACCACCTTCATGGGCGTCATCGCCTCCGGCGAGCCCTGATAGTGCGGTCACTGCCGTTTCATATATTCCAGATCAGCAGGCAGTTCTCCAGAGAGTCTCATTCACGACCTCGAGCGAGGTAAGGCAGGTGAGCAGGTCGGCAGCTGGCCAGCAGGAAACAAGTAGGAGTACAGCGGTGCCATATACACCAAGCATCACCAGTATCGGTGGTGCGGTTTTGAGGTGAGTATCCTGTCCTGTTGCCCTATGTTACCTCTTGCTGCGGTTAGTTCCCTTCCCTCCTCTTCTTTGCGTTCCTCGAAATTCTTCGACAGTCTTTGCGACAGTCTTTGAAAGATTTTGAAGAATGGTGCGTTCAATTTGGTACATTCAATTGTTGCGATAAATTCTTTATTAAGATTCATCATGAATAAAATAAAATATCCTTTCTCTCTATGTACTCGTCGACTGTGTTTTATACAAAACTTTTATTCTACTGCATAAATATTTTTATAAACAAATACTTTGTGTATACTTTTATGAATATAGGAAAAATTTTAAATTTGTGATTTTTTTGCAAGATAATGCTTTAAATCATAAATAGATAAAAATTTGATTATTTTAATACTTGATGAATCGCCTCTCATCTTACTCGCGGTCAATATTATTAAACAAATAATTGTGTAACATCAGCGGGAGAACAAGATAGTTTGAAGTTTTGATTTAAAGTTTTGCATTAAAAACAACGTATCATCCAACGAATATCAATTCATGAAAATTGTACGAATATTTTATACAAACTAACGCGAACGTATGCTCGCGTGATTCAGATCCAAAACTGCCGATATTGAGAGAATGCTACAGATCTCGCGGCCAGATGTCGATTCCGCGGTTCTGCAAACGAGCAAGAACTCGACGGCGACCTCCAACGAGAATAAAAAGTACACCAAGAGGCGATACACGGATTCGAGGCATCAAACGCGTCATATACCCGATGCCGACACTCTCGCTGGCAAGACGTCACTCGGCGTGACATCTACGTCGGCGATATCGTCTTCCTCCTCCGCCTCCTCGATAATGTCGACGCAGAAGCAACGCGTGCCAGCGCAATCGGTGTGGAAAAGGCGAGAATTGATCTCTAGTGCTCCAAAGGATAGGGAGGGATACTTTTAAATTAAATGCGATTAATATTGAATCGAGATTCGAGATTAATTACCGAGTACCTCAACGAGGATTTAAGGTGTTTAGATAGTTCAAGAGTGTAAATTATTATTTTTATAATAACAATAAACATATTTTCTTCAAACTTAATTCGAATTCTTAATTTAATTATACAATTTATTTGTTACAATTTATTTAAAAATACAAATACTAAAAATTTTATTTTTTTATTTAATCATTTTTTTCATATATATATATATATATATATATATATATATATATAAATATTTGATATGTGAGATTAAATATATATATATTTAGTCTCACATATCAAATCGTTACTTAACAGAGGAAAAGCAAAAATTTTTAAAGCATAACCTAACATTACATATGACGTTCAAAAAGGAGCTTTTAAATTATCCTTTTCGGATTTTGGATATAATCAAAAAAAGTTATTTGAAATAGAATATTTATCGATTTATTTATTTATCTGCACTATATAATTACAAACACTTTAACTAATAAATATATATAAACATGTGCATATAAAATATTACATTTTGAGATATATCTTATCCCTTTTATAATCCTATTTTTATATTTTTCAGAGATAGCAATACCGTTTGTGTATACTTTGAGCATAAACAGAAAGGTTCAAGAATATAAAATGTTAATGATAGAAGGAAAAAAAAAGAAAAAGAAAGTGAATAGATTATCATAAAACCTATGTCGGTAACTCTACATCTAAGCATTATTATACATCTATAGCATTCATATATGTGTGCAAAGTCTTTGCAAAGTATGCAAAATCGCAAAAAGTATTTTGAACTTATTTTATTATATATAAAAATATAAAATTAAAGCGATAAAAAAAAGAACAAGGAGAAAAATGCATTAAGAAAAGTTTTATATTTATATTTAATCTTGCCATTGCATGCACAAATTTCACATATATATATATATATATATATATATATATATATATATATATATATATATTAATAGTTAATAAATTTAATAACATGTTATCTGCGCAAAAATATTCTATAAAATATTCTATAAAACCTTAAAGATACATCAATATATACATACATCTCTTTTCGTAAAATAATATTTTTTGTTTCTTCAACTATTGTTGTCGAATTACGATTTATTTTCTCTATCGCGACGTTTAGCTATCTCTGAAAGAGGTACATCATTCTTTACTCGACAGCACACATCAATCAAGACATATCGCTTTCACCTTACACACGATTTCGAATCTCGATTCGATGAATGGGACAGTCACTGCCGATCAAGCGTGGCCTGGAAAAGCCTTAATATGTTTCTCGTGATCTCGTGAAATCGCACGATTTTGTCGCGAGATATTTGTTGGTTCCTAGACTAGTGCCGTCCTCATGCTTGCGAAGGATCTCCGTAACGGAATGCGCATTCTCATTTCGCGACGAGGTTCTATCGACCCTTCGGTCGGGCGGACCTTGATAAAGTTATGTGATAGGTGTTCGAAAGAACAGAAAAATTAACATGGAAAGTATACATAAAACACTCTATTTCTCGTGATAAAAATACTAATAGTTGCGAGGCTCGATATCAATCTCAAAATCGTTATTCTCTGTACTTACTTACCTGATTACAGTTGTTATTTGGGGTACGATGAGAAATTTAAAATTAACTCGTCTTTTCTAATTCGCTCTCTTCTCTCTCTCTCTCTCTCTCTCTCTCTCTCTCTCTCTCTCTCTCTCTCTCTCTGCGACATGATTATTATCGTAAATTGAGAGACATGTGCGTTATATTAGCAATGTCGTTAAGTTTTCTTTTCCAATGTCTATAAGCTAATAAATGAAAATTAATTTTTTACTCTGTGTTGTCTTATTTCAACCCTCAAAGATTAAATTTGTTGATAAATAAAATAGAAAATTTTATCGAATATTCTTAAACTCTTTTTTTAAATTGTTAATAAATCATACGCAGCAATAATTTTAAAAAAGAATTTAGGAATATTTGATAAAATTTTCTATTTTATATATATCGATGTTAAGGTTATAATTATAGATCATAAATATATCCTGTAAAAAAATCAAAGATTTAAGAAGATTATAACAACGAAATAATAAAAGTCATGTATGCATTTTATTAAAACTCATTTATTGTTCGATTTCTTACGTGCCATCCTTGATAAGCACTTAAATTTAGCGCTTACACAATCAATATTATTAATGCATATATTATGCCAATAATATTAATATTAATATAAATCTAATATTTGTTTGATATAACAAACAATATAACAAACAATCAATATTAAATAATCAATATTAAACAATCAACATTACTGCGCGTAATATGACATATATTTTATAATAATATTGGTCGTGTAAGGCTACTTTATATCACGTCATCAATAATATCATTGAGTACGTATATATGAATTTTACAAAAACAGGCGCCTTAACAAATAGATAGGTGCAAAAGTGACAAATATATTTTTCATATTAGAACTTGAACAGATATCTGTGTGTATAGATATATATGTATATACAGTATATACGATTATCATCATTGATCGACTCGGCATCTAAATAATAGATGTTAAATGTTAATATATCTGGTATAAACGATATAACAAGGAAATGAAATATGTCACAACAATCTTACATTAGTATGACATTAGTGGGATGACGAGGAAATAACAGTGACAATTTTCCACCAGAATAAAAGAGATATTTTAAAAGAAATATTTTTATTTTAATTTTTCACAGATTTTATAAAGATTGATTTAATAAAAATTGATAATGAGATACTTCTCAAAAAATATGCCAAAACATATTTTTTTTATGTTAACATAGTCCTTTATAAAGTAAAATAAATTTATCGTACAACTTCCTTGTTCGATAAAAATAACAGATTAAATCGAACAGAAGTTTTGCAGAGATATGATTGTTGTATTTTAAAAAATTAATAGAATGGAATATTTTTTCTTCTGACATTATAACTAATTATTTTGATAAGCTGCAACCGAATTAATAAGCATTTTTACTCTGATACAAAATACTCTGATATCTTTGTCATGACTATTTTAACTTATTATTGCAATATGTTTAGGATATACGAGAACAAATAATCCGGTAGTATTTTTCTCATTATACTATATACTAATAATAATAGTTGCGACTGATTTTGCTGCACAATTGTTTTATCAGGTAAACCTCAAATTTAACATCTAATTTGATTAATTTCACATCCATACGATCATACTGTGCAAAGACCGCATGATAATAAATTAAATTTTGGGCATGCACATAGAAGTAAATGTTTACTTAGAAAAATATCTCGATTAATGAATATGATCTAAACGATCAGAATTCACAAATATAAACATTTTACCAAGGCCAGCTCTCGAACAATGTCACATAAATATTTGTGTGAAAGTAGAAGTATTGCATAACAACAATAACTCTGATAGAAAAAAATTATAGAAGATAAAATATAACAATATTATTCAGATAGGAAAAAGAACAAGTGTCTGTCTCAATCTTCGCAAAATGAAACACACAAGTAATAAACTTTTATCTCGCATACTCTGTCTCTCTCACACCACACACACACACACACACACACACACGCGCGCGCGCGCGCGCGCGCGCACGTATTATATTAAAACAACCATTATAAAATATAAATATATATTTATGTATATTTATATATATCTCTCTTTCTTTTGCCGTTTTTCACAGCTAGCTGCCTATATAGGGCTGGACGGATGCAATACAGCAATGAGATTTTATATTTCTCTCACATTGAAAACTAAAAGTAATACTAAAACTATAAAAGAAAATATGGAAATACAAAGAGGAAAAAAAAGAAAGAAAAACATATCACGCATCCTGCGACTTTCGATCACGGCAATCCGTTATGCCGAATAATAATAATCAACAATTAAGTTTCCTTAGAATAAAAATTATATTTTTTAAAATATAAAAAAGAGTATAATTTTTGCACCGTTTGGATGAAATAATCTTGAATTAACTATTAAATAGTTTTAAATTCATATTTTAAAATTCAATTTACAATATATAAAGTGCTATAATCTTAAATTATAAATATCATTAACTCATATTGATGAAACTCTTCTTTCAATTATCAATCAAAATAACTTTTTATTACATTAAAATATATCATATAACTTAAAGGTTCGATAATAAATAAATCATAAAATATAATTTTTAAAGTACATAACAATATTTACTTAATGTATATCATGAATATTACTTGAAAAAAAAAAAACATTTGAAAGTATTAATAAATGAACAATAATAGTAAATATTACAAAGTACTTGATTGGACGGAAAACTAATATTAATTACAATAAAATGTAATGTTACAATATTAATATTTACATATTATATAAAAAAGTCTTCTCGATGAGTTAATTATTAAATTCGGTAACGATTCATTGCCGTGTATGTCTTATATTATATAAAAATTTATATATTTATATAAACATATCTTTAACAGCTTTTTTACATTCTATCTTTGAAACTTTCAAAACTATGAAAACATTTTGTAAAAATATCGCTATTCATCAAATTTCAGCTAGATATATAGTCACACTAAAATCATACAAACATATTAAAATCACAACAATTACTTTTGTTTTATGTGGGTGTGTATGCTCAATAAGTGTAGCAACCAATGCAATAAATGTTCCAATTTAATTTATACAATTATTTGAATTAAATCCAATTAAATTGACTTTAGATGTTACATTTAATTAAATGATAACAAAAATTATTTTATTTTAGCTATTATATTTTAAATAATTAGATAATTAAATTAAACTTTTTAACAATGCCTGTAAAATAATCATCATATATTTTATTTCGAGCAAGATATTTTCGAAAATTTTATTTGTTTTCATAGTAAAGCAAGTTAAAAATTTAATTTCACATACAGATTCTTGACATATAATTATTAAACGTGTCAAAAGCAGAAGTGTAGAGTAGATATCAGATTTTGTGAGTACAATTTAAAATACATCGTGATTAATTTCGTGTCGTTTGTTCATTTTCTTTTAAACTTTCACAGAGAAAGCAAGATTTTTTATCAACAATTTTTTGCTTATTTCATTTCTATCTTTATCATTTCTATCTTTTGGCGTAGAAAGTATCTAATAAGGCAAGAGAGTAAGATAGATTAAAAAATACAGAGAATAGAATAAAATAGGATATATATTCCTCTCCTTTCATATAAATCAATAATAAATTAAAGTAGCAATATTTACTGTCATAATATTGTTCCCCGATTTTAATTAATTAAAATTGATATTTTTATTATGTGTAAAACTTCATAATATTTAAATGCATTGGAGTTCATTTCTGCTTAAGTTGATGCAAATGATTTGTTATGACAAATAATTTTATATTTTTCGTTATTGAAATCAATTACGAGAAAATAATTACGATATTACGTATACCCTGACATCCTTGTGTAATAAGTGCAAATTTTATTGCTCAACGCTTCGTAAGACTTATGAAAATATTCGCGTTAGGTCAGAATCTTCATCACACGCACGCATATACGCATACACACACACACACACACACACACACACACGCACATACACGCATACACGCATCATGCTAACGTGCGCGCACGTTCATACATATGAATCATATTTTGTAACGTTTTCTTAATTTTTCTTATGTTATAAATACTATATACTTATGTTATAATACTATATCACATATATGTGACATATATATATATATATATGACATATTTTTCGATATTTACTTTAGTCCATCTTATTCTCTCGCCAGTATTTTCATAGTTTATTCGTATACTCTATTAATTTATACGAATATCTATGGATATACGAATCCATCGTGTAAAGATATTATAGAAAAATTGGAAAAATTGAAAAAACCTAATACTTAACGAGTCACTATCAATCGCGCGTTTGATCTGCATTTGTTTGATATTTAATTCAGGTAGCTTCGAAGAGTTCCAGTGATTATCGATCGTGCGTATAAGCTTATATACATTCTGTTAACGATATACGTAACGATATACGAAACTCGCGAACGACATGATTCGTGCCTCCAAAACTCATTAAAAGTCCCATTATCGAAATTACGGGCGAAGTCAACGATAAAGAAGTTTTGCGTCATCGACCGCGATGGAACGGCAAATCGTTTGACAAAGTGAGACATGACTTCATCTTTGATCGTGCTTTTGCCGGATCAACGATAGGGAATATTGGAAACCACCTACCGTTAATGGAACGTGCACATGTCACATGGAACTACTTTGAGTAGACGTCTTGTCATCGTCATTCCGATTTCCTGTTTCCGCAGCAGCCTTAAACGACAACGGTACTGCAATCACGTAGCAAACCGACAACATGCCAAGAGAGCATCGAGAGGCTAAACTTCCGTTGAATGCGTCTGTATACGCACTTTCTTCTGCGAGCCGTTCCTCGATAGAGTCGGGCTGTGCGCCGAGAAGCCAGGATTATGAATGCCGAGAGGTTTCGGCTTCTTCAGGGAGCTCCTGAGAGGCGAAGCCGTGCTAGCCGCGCTACCGGAAGTCGCTACCGACGCCGTCGATCCGTTTCCGGCCCCGCCGACGTACGGTTTGCCGCTGGCGTCTGTCATCGAGATCGTACCACCTAAAACGAAACGGAACTGTCGATTACTTTTTCTTTCGTTCTCGATTTCGCTTGAATCTCCAAGAACTTTCAGAATTAGAAATGCCAATAACAACATTACACGAAACGTTTCAATTATGTATCATATTCGATGGTTTCGACATTATTGTTGTTTCGATATTATCAAACAATAAAATTAATAAATATATGTATTTAAATCTTCATATTACGGATGTTATGAATGTATTACTCTTATTTTTTAAATTTTTATATTTGAACAATGAAAAAAACTTACAAATTATTCAAAATCGCATTTAAAAATAATACAAAAAAGTTTAGCGGCGATTTAGTATCAGATTCAGAAATTATTTAAATAAATAAGTAGATGCTCTAATGGAAATATAATTGAGAAATAATGACAAAAATCTCCATTTTTTTAATATAAGTTCTTTAAATAGCCAAGATTATTTATACAAAATTTTATTACGATGTGGAGATTAGTTGTTCTGTAAATAAAAATTTAATTTTTGTTTACAAAACAATTAATCTCTGCATTGCAATGAACCTTTACATAAACATATCTTGAATACTTAAAATATATAAAAAAATTATATTAAAAAATTGAGATTTTTATCATTATTTCTTAATTACATTTCTATTAAAGCACAGTTCCACTTTATATATTAAACTTTTTATCTAATTTCTAAACAGCCACAAAATTGTTGATGTTATCTTTAAATCTTGCGATTTAGAATAATATATATATATATATATATATATTCATAATTTTTTCATTGTAAATAAAAATAAACACGTCCAATATATTGGACCAATACATTGTATACATACAACTTGAAATTTTCGGATATATAATGTGATATACTATAATATGCGACTTACATCGCGACGAGCGTTACGCGTATTAAAATGATAAAAAAAAATTATATTGTCTTATCGATCGGTAAAGCTAAATCTACAAGTTACAGTGAATGGATTTGACATATTGGATGCGAGAATTTTACGCACGGCACATGCGGCAAAGACGCGCGCGGGCAACATGCCACGCGTAGCATAACGCTACATATCGCGGCGGGCTATTCGGTGTACCGCAACGCTATCTCGCTATGCAGCGGGCAAATGCGAGACCACAAGACATGCCACAATTTGCCGCATCCTGCGTATATATTTGCATGTAAGATTCCTTACGAGTAAAAAAAACAAAGAAAAAGAAACAGAGTTGCGATATTACGTTCTTATTTCTTTACACCTTTTTCTTTCTTTCATTTCTCTTCTTATCCCATCAATGTGTAACGTCCTTTAAATTTTATCGTTTGTAGATGTATTTCTTTTCGTGAGAAATATATTAATTTTATGTCAACTGGTTAAACCGTGAGAAATATATTAATTTTATGTCAACTGGTTAAACCAAACTCTTTCAGGTAAGCTGGCCAAGTATCGGCAAATACGGTATAAATACGATATAAATTATCGTAACTTTGTGATAAAACCGGAGTTGGATGTTTCAAAGAGAAAAGATGCATCAGAGAGAGGAATTCTAACGAAAAGATGTCTCGTTCATAAGAGGGTAATATATAACGCAAAAAGAACATTAACTTTATAGTGGATCTTTCTTGGAAATTAGATAGAAATTAGACATACGTACATATTAGGGTATCAATCGTTCGGGATAGCTGTAATAAATTTATAAAAATTGCTTTAAGAATTGAAATTATACATTTAATAAATCTTTTTTATGCCTCTTCAACATATCTCTACATAAAAGGGCGTAGGAGATCATCGTTTCATAATTTTTATCCAATATTATCTAATAATATATTATCTATGAAATAAGAACGATAATATATAGAAACAATTTCGCATTAAATTAAATATATTTTAGAAACAGATGTCAATTGTTTTAACGGCCTTATATCGTCTAGCGTTAGCTAATCTGTGCCTGACATGATATCAAAAAGAAATATATCTAAATTCAGTGGAAAAATTCGGTCAATTTGCGAATAAGACTTTGGGAAATTGAACTTCTGTCCAGTTTGAGCTTACCGTTCGTGGGTTGGTGATATTCCCGATATCCTGGATTATTTATAGTGGTTCCACGGGGATCCGTGACGACCCTAATCTTGGTTGGGTCGCCACCTCTTCGAGCGTAAATACCCTCGTAAATGGCAGAGACCAGTACGCCAAAGTTCAGAGCGATGGCAGCCAACTGCAATGATAAATGAAAACGTTCCATTTATTAGAGCGTCCTGAAAAATCAAAATTCAATCGTGTTACGAAAAACATCGAACATCGATCAAACGAATTTTTTTCTTAATTTATCTTGTATCCCTTTTCCCCATTTCATACATTTCTTATCAATTAACAAAATGCGAAAAAATAATATTTATTTGCACGTAAAAAATGTCCCATATTCAGAAATATCCCATATATACTTTTATAGTAAATCGAGATTTTCGAGATGGAACTTAACAAATACGCATAAAAATGCATTTATCATTAAAAATAAGCAAATTCCGAGGCTTTGCACAATTTGTAATTCATTAACGTTTTCATATACAGAGTGAGATGATTTTAATGTGTGACCTTTTCTGCGGTTCATGAAACGAATAGATTTTTGAACATAGCCAATTGCATGTACAGTCACTCTACATGCCTGCAGTTATATATTTAATATTAAATTATATTAAAATAAACATTACATACAAGATTATATGTAAAAGCAAAACTCATATTTCCTACGCTTTTAAAATTTATTGTAAAATTAGAAAAATGGTCTGAATCTTTTGTTTTGAATAACTTTTAATATTAGTCTTACAGTGTCAAATAAAATTTGCAATAGAAAATTTTGCTTTTAATACTTATATTGCAGTAAATTAATGTGCAAAGATAGTAAAGTTTACAATTTACTAAAAAGTTCATTACATCTATATAGTTTTTATTTTACACAAAGATTCATTAGTGCAATTTAATAAGAGAGTGTACATATCCGAAAGTAAAATATAAATAACATATAAATACGCTTGATGTGAATTTTACGTACGCGACTCAATAGTCGATTGTTTTTTCAAGAATCGCGCATTTATTTTCTTTCCGACTAATTGGCTCACAGACACCAATTACTCGGTCCGCACCATCCGTTTTTCTAATCCGCTCTTCTAATTTGGCGCATTTCCCGTGCTGCATTTTCCATCGAAATACCGATTCGCACCGAGACTTTGCTCTATATATATATATATATATATATATATATATATATATATATATGCTGCAATACCGCGATCTCTGTTAACTCGAAGAGAGAGAGAGAGAGACACGATCGTACCCCTATACATTTCCTTCGATTTCGTCAAGCGCGAAATGTCAACGCGATATCTCTCTCTCTTAAACGTCGTTCTTTCTTACACGGCGACCGAGGCAAACTAGGAGATCGTCCCCGTCACGCGTATACTATCGATACGAGGAGAAGAAGCATCATCCGTAGGTGGTGATCGACTGGATGGCTGGTGGAAGGAGCGCGCGAGGAAGGGGAGACAATTTAATTAGGGCTAACAAAGAAGCCGCGCGCGCCATTGTCGTTCCATCGCTATAATTAACGCTGGTCGTCCGGTGTTTGCCTCCTTTCTTTTTGTCCTCCTCGGGAACGAGCGCGTCGCGACGAGCTTCTCTCCCCTATACGCGAGATACCTGATGAAAGCGAACGTGGGCAATCGTTGGTATACTCGTCGTTAGTGTTTTCCATCACCTTTCGATTATCAAGGCGATGATTATTTTTCCTGTCACGTCCTGTGTCACATTGGATGGATTTCTTTCCCACCGGTGCGCGAGAAGACCCAAGTTCGCTGGAGAGGAAGCGGATCGCGGAAAAACGACGAAAGCGCTGGTTTAGCGGAAGCTAGGAGAAACTGTTTGGACGGAAAATCCATTTCGCGTGGATGAGGATAGCTCGTCGTTACTAACGTCACGACTATTCGCACGATTTCATGACAAACGATGCCTTTTACGATGCGTTTTCATTTCACAGGTTATTTAATTAGTATGAGGAACATTAGGTTTATTTATAAACGGGGTTCCATTATGTTGCGATAAAACTTTTACATGTAACAGCTATTATGTGGAATATGGAGGCTCGAATTCGTTCGAATTGCTCAATTCAATACAATTACATGATCCTTCTCTTGCGCGTACGTCTGTGAAAAATGATCTTTTTATGTGAGAGAGAGAGCTTGATTTATTTTAAACGAAGAACAAATAATTATAATCATCACTTTTGTTTTACTTTCACGGTAAACTCTTTAATACACAATTAACTTTTTTTTTCTGGATCTTCTTCTGGAATTATCAAGTTACAAATGTTAATATACCAAATAATATAAATGTAAATATAAAAAATATAAAAAGCTTTGCTATTTTTGCTATGTTCAATGAGAAGTATTATATCGCGTAATATCATTAACATGATACCAGGAAAAGCAAATGCAAAAACATTAACTCGATTGAGCTCCCTCGAGTAATGAATGGCATTACCTTGCCTTGTTTCTGCTTATTCATTCTGTCCAATTCGATTTCGTCCTTGGCCTCTTTCAAGAGACTCCGTTTCCTTTTGTCCATCATCGTATATTTTTGACGATAAAAATTTCAGTAGCATACAACTGTGTTTAATAAAACGACAAAATGATTTTTATATTGAAGAGAAATTTGTCGCGAGCATCAAATGCGCGATATAATGTCTGATAATCAATCGGATATATGTTTCGCCTTCTTTTAGCATCTTTTAAAATTTTGCTATCCCTAATACGTAGTAATGATTAATTTAGCTTCGAACGGTAGAAAGCACTGTTCATGCTTGAGCTTGTACGACCAAAGGCTGAACATGGTCAGTCAGGGAACAAAAGAAATGTACTTGTCGCAAAACTGAGAACGAGAACAACACGACGAGTTCATTAACGACCGACACCGAAACGTTCACTGCGGGTCCGCCAATGTCGACTCATTGTTTTAAAAGTATCTACGAGTCGTGGTTCACTCCGACACATACCAAGTCGCGATCGGTGTGAAGAGAGAGGGGCTTAAAGAAACACCTGAGTCCAGTTCACAATCAGGTGGCTTCTAAGCCAGTTTAATTCTCTAGTCAGATATACGTTTCTCGACCGATTCTCGACAATTTGCTGGCACACGAATAGAAATACGATGGCGCTATTTAACGAATACATGTATACATCTCGCTTGATCTTTCCTTTTTGATTGATTTTTTGATTGATTTTTGATTTTTGATAAATTCTGCATCCAAGCAACAGAAAGTAAATCCTAAATGATGTAACTTAGCATATTCATAATATTTATTATCAAATTAAACTCTTCCCACCCTCTAACATGCGTATGCGCGCACAAAAAGAAATGTGCAAGGAACCTTGATAAAATTATCTTACTAGGAAATCTTAATATTTCTACAAATTTATTTCACAAGATAGGATGGATGATATCTGGAGAATATTTTTCAAACATATGTAACATCCATATCAGAGGTATTATATGGTATTAAAGTACGCACAGATCTTGTTTCCGCTTTTAATTTCTTTTACTTTTAGACAATATTTTAATATCTTTAACAATATAAATTTCTCATTTGCTTAAATAAAAATTATTTAACATAAAAATCCTGTATTATTTTACATATAAGTTTCCACTTATTTATCGAGAGAACAAGAGAGAATAAGAGAGAGATAAGAAACTATTTACGTTGAATATGCATATGATGATGGAAGTTATTTAATTTTTTTTAGATATTTCTTTGTTGTTCACGTAAAATAATTGTTCTACGAAAAAAAGTAATAATGAGTCGACCATTTCCTTGACAATATCTAAAGCTTTATTGTATCCGATTGTAAAGACCGCGAATATTTCATCCTCATCGGGAGAAACTCGAGTTGTCGTCTTGCGATAAGAACAAACTTTCAAGGTGCGTTGGCAACATTATCGTTTCAGTTTCATAAAACGTGACATTCTTTCATACGTTCTTTCACAAACGCTATCGTCACCGCTACGTCGCGCTCTGTGATCGATATTTAATTTAAATTACTATTCATTGCCAACGACGAACGCAATCTATTTCTTGATTAATTTGTATATCCGTATTAAAAATCTGTTTAATTGGAATTTAATTAAGTTTTATGAACAAATGCATTTTATTAACAAAAATTTATAAACATTGAGTTTACATATGAAATATCTCTATTTAATAAATAATATTTAATAATTTGCAGTTTAGTGATATTTTAGTAATAACATTTAGCAATATTAAGTTTTTAAATAATAATAAATAATTTGTGTGTGTGTGTGTGTGTGTGTGTGTGTGTGTGTGTGTGTGTGTGTAAAGCAAAAGATAAAAGCTGTTTTCTTAGTCTTTCAAAATTTATTTTATTTATTCTCGTTTTTTTTCTTATATATTCTCTCTCTAATGTAAGAATTGTATAAGAAAAAAATGATCATTTTATTTTTCATCAATCTAATGATTAATATTTATCTCTCTATATAAAATATAATATTTTATCATACAAGTAAGTAAACTTTAATAACATCTTCCATCTGTATGTACGAGAATCTTTAACAATAGTAATATTAATGATTATATTTCTTTAATGACTTTGCTTCTTCTTCCCTAGTATCTTTTTTCGACTTTTATTGAAATATTTTTTTCACGCCTATTTGCGCTCAATAAATATCCGCTTCTTCAAGCTTTGAGACAAGATTTTATCTTTGCTTAGAAATATCATCTGCTTACGAGGCGAATTGCTTCATCAAGGAATTATCACATAAATCATTCTTGTATTGAACATATACAAGATGCGATCTTATGTGCAACTAACTATAGATAACGAGATATAAGTCACACGCTTCCACACGATTAATTTCACTTAAATCAGTTTTAATTATAATTATACAATATGATTTAAGATATATAAAATATCTTATAATGCACGGTGTCTAAATTTACTTATTTTGCTATTTGTATTTTTGCAAATTATTAAAAAATTAATCAATATTTATTAATTTAATATTTGATAAAAATATAAAAGTTGTAATGCTTTTCATTTTCAATATTATTAATATTTTTTATCATTATATTTTATTATTTTTATTATTTATTATTTTTTGTAAAATTAAAATAATATTACCAATTTTATATAATTGTAATAAGATGAAAAAAAGAAAAAAGTAAAGCCAAACAAATATAGTATCTCTTTATTTAACTATTTATATTATTGATAAGATGTAAAAATTAATATATTTAATAGAAATTTACGTAGAAAATAGAATAGAAAAAAATTCTTTTATTGCAATTTGTGTGATAGAAGATTAAATATACCTCTAACTAATTTTCTTTTCGAGTCATAATTTAAACATTATGATATCAATGTATCGTTCATGAAATACTGAGCTATAAGTCAAATTAAACAAGTGCAATATCTATAACTGTTTCTACGTGCAGCAGGTTCGAGAAACCGGTGAGTGATGTCGAGCGACCAACATGCTTTAACGGTACAACAAGTACGAGAAATTAGAAACTCGAGAATGGATGCATGAAGTATCTATTGAAAGCTATCTCGTTTATTAACGGTGTCGCGTTAATTCAAGAAAATGAGAAATCAATTAGGAGGCACAGAAAAGCACGCGCACGCACCCACGCAACACACACACATACACACACACACACACACACACACACACACACACACACACACACACACACACACACACACACAGAGAATATTAATAGATGCATGTTGAAGACGTATTGGAGAAATAAAATTATCTCACCATTTATCTTAAGTGCAAATTTAGTAAATTAGCAGCGAAATTGTCTAGTTATATTCATGTGATGACAGAAATTTTCAAATACACGATACACGAAATACAAAAAAATATACTATAAAAATAAAAAAAACAATCTTTTTTATAATACAATTTAATTTCGTTAAAACTTTTAATACAATTAAATATGTAATTATATAATATATTATATATTATATAATATAAATATATAATTAGTTGTCTATTTTAATTCACTATTAATAACGTCTTTTATTTATCATTTATTTTATTAATCTATTACATATTATAATATATAGTGTATAAATCACATCACATCACATTATTATATCATAATATAATATAATAAATTTATTTATTTATTAAATTTTTAATCAAAAAAAAAAAATTTAGAAAAGAATATTCTCCATATTCTCTCTATTCGAAAAGAGCAAAAAAGTTAAGAAGAACGAATAAGTAAGATTCGCTTGTGCCATTATATTTTACCTGCATATAGAAAGCTTCTCCTCTCGTGATGATAAAGCTATTGGCTCGATCATCCGTTTGCAGAGCGAAAAGACTCGCCGCTACAATCGACAGCGCCGCTGGAAAGAGGTATGAAATAATTGATTAAATTTTCAATCTTTCAATCTTACCTAGATTAAAAAAAATCATATATATTAAATTTCACATACTCGAACTGTAAATACAATATAATTTACTAATATTAGATATTAAAAATGAATATAAAATATATATGAACACAGAAATCAAAGATTTAGCATAATATATTTAAAATTTCTTTAATTTAGATGCAAAATTATTAACACGACGAGAGAAAACTACGTTCTCATGGCATTATAATGCATTGTTTTATTATAATACAATCTTGCGTAGACATTCGATGCTTCGCATAAGGGCGTAAGTAAGTAGGCCAGTAAGTAGACGAGCACGAGCAAGGTAATTCTACTATGTTCGTATGTTCGTAGTGTTGCAAAATTATGGCACAATACATTGATGAAAGTTACTTGTACATTTTAAACGTGATACGGATTCTTTCTATATTTTCATATGTCAAGGCTTTAAATCACAATGATTAATCACACTACACAATGCGTATTATAATACGTATTACAATCACGTAAAATGTAAATGTGTAAAAATGTAAATGTATAATTTTAGATGTATATACATTATAATAGCAATAGCAGTTTTTTAATATAAATAAAATATTTAATATTAAAAATAAAAATAAGTATATCAAGTATATTAAATCATATAATAATATTAATGATAGAACAGTAATATCAATCAGAAGACACAAACATATATCGTGTTTTAATTTATTTAGATTTCAAATTAAATCATATATGTATATTAACTTATATATATATATATATATATATATATATATATATATATATTATTCCCTTGCTAATATAATTTCCTTGCTATTTATACATTATCATTAACCTATCAAAGTATTATTTTGAATTAATAATATAAACTGAATTGATTTTGAATTAATAATATTACTATATTTGACTTTGTAAATATATGTCGAGTATATATTGAAACTCACAGTATAAAAATCAGTATCATGATTTTTATATTAAAATTTTTTTTATATTGCAAATTTCAACATATCTGTATCATAAATATATATGAACTATAATATTTTTTTTTACTGTACAGAGTATCGAATAAAATGTAAATAAAAATAAAAAAGATGATATAGATCAAATAAAAAAGATAAATATAGATTTCCAAACGATAAAGAAAATTATTAACGTGACATCAATTTTATTCTTTTGCTTCTGATATATATATATATATATATATATAAATCATCTCAGATGACCATTCTTTCAGAGATAAAATATTATTTTATATCTTAATTATTTAAGGAAGAAATTTATACTATTTCGAAATCTCTCTCTCTCTCTCTCTCTCTCTCTCTCTCCCTCTCCCTTTTCCATCCTCTCTTTCTCTCTTTCCCTCTCCATTTGAATTATTATGTAGATACTGATTTATACTCACTTGCCAATGTAGCGAGGGCAACTTTGCCTATTAAGGCAGTACTATATGAAATTACAACCCGCTTCGCGGAAGAGGCCATTGCTAATTGAAGCACAGCCAAAGCGACCAGAATCGCCAAAAGGGCGGAGGCGGCAGCAGCAGCTAATCCCGCCACCCACACAGCCACTGGAAATAAAAGAGAAATCCCGTCATAATTGTATTGCATTTCAATGAAATCCCATATTCACACTGAAACTTTTCGCCGTGAGAATTTTTAGCACTGCATAATCCTAATTCGACCTTTTCTACATAATACGCTTTTCGTCATAACATAACGGAAAAATGAAAATGAGAAGATAATTAATCGCGGAAATTTTATTTAAACAAGTCACATAATATATAAATTTTTATATATAAATATTGTTATAAAATTATACAAATAATAATACAAATATTAAAATTAAATTTAAAATATTATAAATTAAATTTTGATTTAATGTTCCGTTTAATTTTAGTTAGTTAAAAATTTCACATTTCATTTCATATTTTTATTTAAATACTTAATTTAGAAATATTAAGAGTATACAAAAATTCATTAAAAATACGCTTATACAATTTATATTTACATTTATTGTATTGAATGTTAATCATGAAATTGGTTCTGTTAATTTTGCACGTGTAACATTTTATGATTAGCGTTATTCAGGATTTCGTGAAATATAACTGTTATTCTATTATATCAGAATTACAATTAGATCATAAAGATATTGTGAAAAGATATTGTAAAAAAGAGATATTTTGAAAAGGTATTGTGAGAAAGAAGATATTGTTAGATGGACAAAGGGTAGCATTAAAAGTATCGGTATTTTTTATATCATACATAAGACAAACTCACACACTGGATGAAACCTGGAGATGCTTTGGCCGCACCACTCCCGTCCGTAAAGAAGAAGTTTACATTGTCTCCATGGTCCGAAGTAACCATTCTCTGCGGCAGTACCAGCTATAACAATACAAATGGAAAAAAATCAGATGATAAAAATTTTATTTCCTTCAACACGGCAAATATAGTAAAAATATCTACGTGACTTTATCTGCAATTTTATTCAAATAAATTAATGATTAATAAAATAATGTGACCTCTATCGAACTTTATTCTCGAATGCATAATTTAATACGTCAATTTAACTCGACCACCATTTGAATTGTAAATTATAGAGAAACTAGTTTGTCGTATTAACATGTGATCATTCCTGTAGACAATAATGGTGGACATATTAGTCTTCTAATCATGTTTAGATTTGGGTTAAAAAATATATCTTGAATTGCAATTTGAATAACAATAGAAAGATAGAGATAATTATAATACTGTTTTAATAATGTGTTTTGTATGTGTTTATGAAATTTATTGTACATGCAATATTAAATTTTGATTGATATTAATTTGACTTACATTATAATGCTTGGATCAAAGTTATCAATGTCTTTTCTTATGAGACTTATTATCACTTATTAGTAATATATTGTAATTGCGAATTGAATTGATTTCAAATCGAAAAACAAGAAAAATCGTAAAACTCTTTATTAATATAATTGTTAACCTTATTAATTTTGTATTTCAAAAAATACATTTTTAAAAATACAAAATGAAAATTCATTTCTATGAAAAAATATATGTATATCTTTCAAAATTTATTTAATTGAAAAACTATCGTATATACAATGAATAAAATAATTATTTTCCAGATATTACATTTCACGGATATTTCTTGCAATTTTAGCTAATTTATTTATTTGCAGTTATGTTATAATACGAGATAGTAATCGTAATAAAATATTGCTAGTATATTACTTGTTCAAACTACAAAGTGAAGCAAATTTATTATTTATTTATTATTTGCTGTTTACAAAATCGTTTATCTTCGTAACAAAATTACATTGCACATTTTGTGCATTATTATATATGATATAATACATATATAAAATATATTTATTGTTCTATTTTAAGTTGTTGCTGGTTTCTGGTTTTAGATTAACAGAATACATTTATTAATCTTAACATTTGAGATTTGACTTGAATCATTTATAATAAATTAATAAATTAAAAGCTAATTATCAAATATTATAAAAGTTTTAAAAGTATATCTTATCAAATCTAACAGAAAAAAAATTATACATAAAAATTATAAACTTATTACTTTTTTAAAAATTACATAATTATTTTATATTATATTATAAATATCTTAAAAAAAAGAAACGAATAAAGAGTATGTTCGCAAAAATCATTTTTCTAAATTACTTTAAACGCTTCAGTAATTTGTGATTTTTATATTTTACAAATTAAGACTCCTCTTACACCTTCTCGTTGTTAAACATCGTATCTGAATGAATTTAAAATTATTCCTTTCATTTTAATATGAGATACAACCTCGTATGGTCTCGAGATATGCCTCGGAAAATGTGCTTCGATATTGCATCCCATCTCGCGAAGGTCCGTGCTTTCGGCAGTAATTTTCCGGTAGGTCGAAGCAGTTAGAACGGCGTAGACACTTGGAAGCGACGGCCTTCGTAATTACTTGCGACCCATCCGAAAATCGCCTAATGCATCTCGAAGGACCGATGCATGTTCTCAAGCGGAAGGAATATTAATGCGAGACGCCATGTTGTAACGGCGTTTGATTCCTCAGTATTGTTAGATATACGTATAGAAATTTTGTTCTAGAATTTTGTACTAAATTTTGTACTAGAAATTTTTATATTTATCTTTTAAGGATTTAACACGCGGTACTTAAACTTTTTTTCTTAAATAAATTGAATTAACAAAGTTAACTTTATATGATTTTAACGTTCTTGCATTCTCCCTAATTTAATTTGCCAAATTATTACGCTTGATAAAGAATGATATTTATAATTAAGGATGGCCTAAACTTTAGCTATAAATATTTGTCGTTAGACCGTTCCAAATATTTCGCAAACGTAATTTATATACACAGTGCTGTAGCAACTCGCAACGTAGCAACGCCATCTTTTTCGAGTAAACGGGTAAAATTCGGCGAACATGGTTTGTTTCATTAGTCTCGCAAGGGAAAATACATCATTTGTTGCTTTCGCAACAAAGCGAATCGTACAAGCGAATCGTTGTATAATCTACGTTGTATAATAACGTTTTTTTTTTAGGAAAATCACGATTTATGTCTAAAATAATCTGGCGAAAAATAAGTGAAACATATATAAATTCAAAAAAGTATATTTGTGATAAAGTGATAATTCGTTACACATAATTCATTTTCGTTATTTTGAAAAATATGACGTACATAGAAATGTAAACAAATAATATCTGATCATTTTATTACAATAAAAGGTTTTTGTAAGGTAAAAAATAAAAAAATCTAACTGATTCCAAACTATTACAAGTACATTTTAAGAACTCAGATATCATAATTAACTTGGTAAATTATGATATCTGAGATATACGAAACCATTAATGTCAAATATTAATTGTTGAAATAGATATTTGTTATTATTTATTGTTAATAAAATCATTTTATATTCATTTTAATATAAATATTTTTCAAAATACACTTATATTAAACTCAAATATTATTGATTTAATTCAACAGATATGTATTTTCGCACTTTCACAATTCATCAAGTTGTGAAATTAAACATAAATAATATTCAAATAAATCTATATTCTAGAATACAAATAATTTCAGATGTTACATGCATTTAAATGAGAAAGTTCATATTTTTTATTTAAAAATAGAAATAAAAATATTCATAACTTATTGTATCTTAAAAGATTTATAATTTATAAATGTATATTTACAATACATCTATTATAATTATTTTTCATCTATATAATTTGCCAATTTATAGGAAAATTATCTCGCAAACCACCTTTCCAGTGCTTATACTTAGTGCTGCTATTTATATGCAAGAAAACTTAAAAATGGATTAAATAGAATGTAATTTTATACGAATTTATCTCATAAAAATTGGAAAATGTAATTAAAAAAATATATTGACAATATTTATTTATTATGCTGTACGCACGTAAATTCTAATTCTAATATTATTTCTACATCATTTTATATTGAAATACAATGCTTATAGAAAAAGGAATCTCTTCATTATCTCACTTATAAAATTCACTTTTTCCAATACAAGATATTTAAAAATCAAATATACATAATAAAACATGAAATGTGGAGGAAAGTCGCCATTAATTACATAAATCGTCAAAAAAGACATCTTCTTATTTTTTTGAAATTAAAGATTGCACTTTATTAATGATAAAAACTTGATCTATTGAAACGATTGAAGAAACAGAAACTAATAATTCACATATTTGTAATTTATTTTTATATAAAATCAGCGAAAAACAGATTTTCAAAAATAAAATTCCTATGATTTTCTTTTATAAATTGCATAATTTAAATAAAAGTGAATACATTATCGATAATATTAGGTTATTTTATATGTTTATAACTTCCTGAAACTATTTTATTTACATTTTTGTCTTTCTTAGTTTTCTTACAATGCAATTTTAAATATAAAATCAGAATATAGCGTAAACTGGCACTTAGCTAAAATAGATACTGTAAAGCATGGTTTTACATTTAACCTAATGTAACTTTTATGTTTGCACTAGTGTCACTTATGTCGTGTAAAACAGGAAAAAGAAAAATAAATATAGTTTATTAATTTATTTTATTATTAATTCCTTCGATACAAAGTCACATTTTATTTCTGGCATATTTGCCTACTAAATCAGTTTTTCAAATACTTGTTTTTAATTATTTTACGAAAAAAATTCACTAGAGAGTACAAAAAACTGCTATATTATCTAATAGAAAACACTTTCTAGTTTATATTTATAAACTAGAGTTTTTAAAATTTTATATTCAGCTCTTAAGTTTGTTTAAGAAATGTAGTTCAAAAACAAAGTAATATCGGCGACTTTTCTCTAATATCTGAAAATATAATTTGGGATTGAATTGTATAAATATCAATGAAACATAATCATATATAACGAGAAGTGCTATTTTTTTATTCTTCATTACGAACCGTAATTTGAAATATAAAAACCCATATATTACTATATAAAAAGATTTTAAATAAATTATAATTTAGTGATTATTTTTTATATAAGAGATTTGACTTTTATTCGGGATATTTTTTTGAAAAACATTTTTTTTTTAAAACTAGATAAAAACATAAAAACTAGACACACACGCACACACGCACGCATGCACACACATACATACACGCACACACACACACACACGCGCGCGCGCGCGCGAATATAGATATATACGATCTATATAACTGTCTATATAACGAAAGATTGAGAGCAAGAAATATACTTGCCACGAATTCTTGCGTGACAAGTATGCTTTCAATTCGTTTATCTCAATGTTCACGCATTAGCACGACGATAGAAGTTAACGACCCATTAATAAGATCACACATAAAATAAGATAGCTTTGAAGAAAATTTAAAAATGTAAAAAATAAAGTAGGAGTTTTCAGATTGTCTTATTTATGATCTGTCACGAAGAACCGGAAATGGTCAACGTGCATTTATGTCAATATATTTATAATTCCATGCTAGTTTTTCAATGCAAACATGCAATTCATCTACATTTGCCACACTCTAATATTGTCTTTCTTCGCGATATGTGTGCTGTATTAAAGGATTTCCTAAAATGACGATATGTTCTCGAAAAATATTCGATAAAATCGAATTACAAACAGGTATTATATGCATAATAGATCGACGAAAATATAATATAAATATGTATATGTTTCAGATGTTATTGCATACAATTTCACAACTTTTCATTTTTATTTTATTTTCGTAAACAGTATAAAAAATTTTTTTCGTTCTACCGGATATATGTATGTTCAAAGAAAAAATATATAAAAAGCAATATTGTTTTATTAACATAGCTAGGATGCAATAATTAGCGTATTCTATTATTCTTAACTAAATTTTTATATTTTATAAAAATATTTATAAATAATTCTTAGCGCACATCAAACAATTTCCTTTATCTTAATATTTAATTAATAAATAAAAATATTTTGTACATCTATAGAATTTTATAATCATTTAGATTTTGTTGATGAAATTTCCTCATATTATTAGTTACCTATAAAATAATTATGTCAAACATTGTTATTTGTTGTTAAAACGCCCACTGTTTACAAAATTACACAAATTACTGTTTACAAAATCTAATAATTACTCATAACTTGCAATCAAGTAGCATATCTATTCCATTTATTCTGTTATGAGCATTTTATTAATTCTAAAATATATATTTATGTATATATATATATATATATATATATATATATATATATATTACATATACATTTATATATAATTTCTGCAAATTTTTTATTTGCATTTTATGTAATACAATGATGATAATGACATAATCTTTATAATATTTTTGTATTCCTATTAATTTAGAGTAATGCCCGAAAGATAATTATTATTATGTACAATGCCATTCGCCAGATATCTTATATCCATTGATATACATTTCAATCGCAAATACGCAAATACGCAAATACGTTGTATATTTCTATGATACTAACCGTTCATAATCGCTAAAAATGACATCATCATTAATTAAATCTTTTTTCCATTTGTGCCGTTGTTCCGGCACAGAAATAAGATACAGAAATAAGACAAACCGATGCTCTTACCACAAATGAGATGAGAATAGGTGGCATACAACGATATATACACCTACGCGGCCTCATTCATACATTAAAAGGTCATGCACGTTTGTTCTTCCACGCTGAATTCACTAATGGTACCGCTGACGTTGGTCACGCCAACTGTAAACATGTTCTACGTAATTCGCACGTGCGTAATAACTTCGACGGACCCCAATACATTTCGATACGCTTTATAATGAGATCTCAACTATTTAATCTGAATTTTTTTAATAATTTTTGAAAATGTATCTAATTTTTTAAATTTCTTTAACTTTAATTCTTAAAATTCATTGATTAGAATCGGAGAATGTTATGGCTATAATAATTATGCCGTTATAGATAAATTACACATTATCGAAATTGCTTAACATTGTACACAACATTGTTTATTCAATGTACTCAACGTCTCGTTTTGGTAAACAACAATCTGGTCATACGCTATTATAATTCAAACAGCGCCATGAGTTAAGCTTTCTCGCGATGTGTTATGCAATCCTTTGCGTCGCGATTATGCGTTCGTGACACAATGTATATGACGTACATTTTGAATCCATACAAGTACTGATCGATTTGTATTTACAAAGTTATAATTAATTACAACTTAAAATTTATTTAATGATACAATAGTTATTCAAAATCATAATGAAATAATTAAAGAAGAATTTCTTAAAAAAGAAATTCTTCTGTGCTATTTTGAAATTATTAAATTTTTTTATAATGAATGATAATAAATCCTCCTAAAAAATGAATATTTGCATTCTTAATGATTTATAAAATATAAATCACAACAAATTTATAATTAAAATTATGTTTTATTAATTATTCATATTACTTTTACATTATTATTTCATGTTATAAATTTCTAAGTGTCTCAAGGAAATTTATGACTGATCTATAACATAAACTACAGAAAAGATCTCTGAATACATCATATACATCAAAAATAAATTTCACAATAAATTTAATTAAACTGCTGGGAAATGTTAAAATTCGTTGCATCTTTACAAGATGAGAATGTTAAGAGCGAATTCTATTTTAATTAAGCTAATTGCAATAATGATAGTTGTTCTTAAATGTCATAACATTTCTAAGTCGAGAAAGAGAGAGAGAGAGAGAGAGAGAGAGAGAGAGAGAGAGAGAGAGAGAACCGCCTCGTTGCGAATAATATTAACACAAGAATCCGATCTGAAATTAACATTCTTCAAACTCGGTATACGAGATGAATATCCATGTGAAAATATGCCGCTGTGAAATTATGCAATGATTGTATAACTCGAGATGAGAATACAGTTCGCACTCTTACCGACCACGCCACATATATCTGCGATGCGTTTACACCTAAATATGTGATATCTCCATGATATAAAGCACTACGTCATTTTCACACTATGTATATTATAATACAATATATGCAAATTTATAATCAACATATATAAATATATGTACAATGCTGTGACATGTAGCGAGCGACGTATCTTCGAAATATATCGTTCATTATCGTAGAATATAAATTTTCTATGAAAAATTCAAGACATATTAAAAATTATGCACTAGAAAAAATATAGAAGATTGTATCAAACAATACCCAGAATACCGAACATTTCATACTCAATTAAAAAAATATTATACTTGATCATTTTCACGAATATTACATTTTTTCTTGCTGATAAATTTGTGTTTATAAATGAAAAATACGTGTGTCAACTTTTAGGATAAAATATTACAACATTGAGTTATACAAAAGAGATTAGAAATTAATTTAAAAATAATTGAAAAAAATATTAATATACAATATGTTATAAATTGCTTTTGTTGACTAATTTATAACGAAACTTATAGTTTCTATCAAATCAACTAGAATAGGTATAAAAGAAAAATATTTTATAGTTATAAGATAAATATATTAAGCTTATTTTAAAAAATTATTATTTTATTCTAAATATTTACAATTTTACTCTGATACTCATTAATTGTTTTGACTAATCGTAATGTACAAATGTTGAAAAATAAATTCGTTTTATATTAAATTTGAAAGTATTAATCTAATTTCTTATTGCAACAAGTAAAATTTTGTTAGAATAAATACCAAGTTATTCAACATTAGTAAATGTTTAGAAAAAATTTCGTACAAAGAATATATTTAACAAGAATTGCTAAGTTAAAAATTGCTTAAAATTTCTACGTTCTACAGGCAAAAGGTAAAAGTAATGTGCACGCAGATGGTGTTGTAAGAAGAATATTGCAAGCGTGAATGCTGCAATAGATGCAAAAGTTAATATTCTTCGCCTGAAATCTAAGGAAAGCTAGTTTCGCATTTCAATAGCGATGTAACACTCGATCACTACCGTTAAACCATTGAACCAAAAGAAAATTTCCATTTTTTTTTTCTCAAAAGTGTGAAGCAAAATATCTTATTAAGCATAAGACATAAAAGAGTCATAAATTTACATAAATCCTATCCTTATACGTACGTAAAAAATGTTTAAATACAAAACTAAAAATGTTTTCGTAATATTCAAGTTATAAATAAAGGCATTTTCTAGGAAAAAATATATTTTATAATTCTTTTATTATTCTATCTTTAAAGGTTAAAGTAATAACAAACTACGCGTCATACAAAGTAATTTTTCCGCTACAATTTTGTTGTTTATATATTCCTATTACGTTATATTAGAAACATTAATATCGTTTTGCGTAGGTAACAAAAGTGTAATATTACCTAGAAAAATTTCAAGTTTATATTGACATACTGATTTAGAATAAAAAGACATTTTCTGTCGTAATAACAATGCTGTTAATACATTTTTTAATTGAAATCTTTGAATATACTAGAGACTATACTAATAATTCAAGGCAAGAGATTCCGTATTAAAACGTTGTTTTTCCGGCCGGATCACCGGTAACACCGATAAATAGCCGATTATCGTGACAATACTTATAAATACGCCGTGAATGAATAAACGTTACGCGTGCTTGAATGAAAAGACCGCGACGTGCGTAAATATAGTCGACACGCTATTTTCCGCGCACGGTGAAAGGAGCTCACAGTCGCACTCACAGTCGTGGAAATTTATGCCATTTATTGCCGCTTTCCATTTTTAGAAGCAACACTCGCAACAAAGAGCTACAATGGAATCATAAAAAATTTTTTACATAATATTATACATTTTGCATCATTGAACTCATTAATCAATTTATTACAATGCTGCAATACCTTTTTAAACGATGCGCAAAACATTTGCATTAGGCAAATTATAATTTGTAATGAGAAATCTCGACTTAACCACGATCGAAGGCGTGAATAGATGCTATTAATAGATAAATCATTTCTGGAGCCGCAAACAAAATTTTGCACAATATTATTCCCAATAACAATTAATTTATATAACATCGAAAAAATTCATCTTTTCTTTAGAAATAAAATTAGATATGAATAAATAAAATTAAAATAATAGTTAATAATGTGTTAGTGATAGAAAAACTAAGAAAAGCGAAATATCCCGCGAATCGATACAATATCTCTATTATTCTTTGTTAAGCTTAAAAATTATTTATCACTGTGTTTATTCCTTGCGGCGATTTGCCATTGTCTTTTTTACTAGATTTTACTAGTATATAGCAATATAGGTAGACTCAATTACATCGTCATGTCTTTAATCTCGTGCGACGATAAGTGGCTATCCGCTTCCAATATAAATGGACATCCTCGGGCGGGCAATTCAGTAGTGGCAATTCATGTAGCGTTCTTCCCGTTTCATAACTTACGAGGGATATTGGCTTACACACACTTTCAAAAGATATCCATCAGAAAAAATATTGCTGCCAGGGAAATGTCCAATTCAGTCTGGCTTTGGAGCTAGCTATCTTGGCCTTTTGTTCCGTCGGAAGCTTAAGTAGCTTACGTTATCCGTAGAAAGGCGTGATGCTTTTCAATTCTTTTTGACCCATATTTTATTTATATATATATATATATATATATATATATATATATGTATGTGTATGTGTGTGTGTGTGTGTGTGTGTGTGTGTGTGTGTGTGTGTGTGTGTGTGTGTGTGTGTGTGTGTGTGTGTGTGTGTGTGTGTGTGTGTGTATCTTTTTCATTGAGAGATCGTATATATCAAAAAATTATACTTACAATTGAATTTATTTTTTCACGTTCTTGACGATTAGATGATGGATTTTCAAAGCATCTATAGCAATTTTTATTAATAAAAATATATAGAAGGAAAGAAATACAAGTAATGCGCTAAATAATAACGAATAATTTACTAACAAAATGATATTGAATATGAAATATTGTGTCCAAATATTAAGTCCAAAAAATATTGAACAATTCACCAATGTTATAATGATTGTAATTACATAACAGTTGTGTTTTCAGTTATGTTTAAATTTAATCAGAATTTATTCGTCTTCGACATATCCATTTTATTTCCATTTTAGTAATTAAAATTATTACAGTACATGCACGAATAATTTATTGCACAGTGGCAATATATTTTCGAACGCATGACATATGCGCTCGGTGATGTAATATGATGTAATAATATATCGTATAACATACGTAGGTGAATTCACATTTACTACCTTCAATATCGGTTAATACTTTGCCTTGCGTCATAAATTGCAAAAAAATATTATATTTTATAGGTGAATACATATACATACATATATATACACGCATATGTATACATGTGTACTGAATCTATTCAACGATTTTTCATTGGGACATTCGATAAAATCAGATGACACGGTCGGATGTGCCACGAAACACTTTATATTTCACAATAATGTAAATAAAAATGCGACGTACAAGTTGTGTGTGTTTTTCTATTGTAAATTTTATAAATCGTAATAATAATATAAACAAAACCCACGAGTATTTTTATCTATAATCTATAATTACAATTAATATGATTTTGACCCTTGACAATCTAGGAAGAGTAGGAAACGTGAAGTCACTTGTCAGAGGACGATGGCGTTGTCTTGTCGTTCTAACGATTAACCATCGTAATGGCATGCCGATCTATGCTAAATACGGACTATTATCGGCATGACATCCGGCAAATCTTGACGTCATGATTGGCACGAACACGCGAATCATGACCTGGGTGTTGTCCGCCCATGCGACACGTCGTAATAGTTGCGAAACGCGCGTGGCGCCATATCCTTCAGTTATCATAAAAAATATCTCATAATTTTCGAATATAACGTTTCAATAAGAAATGATGGAGAAATGTATCTATAAATTAGTAAAACACGTAAAAAAATTTGTGAATCTCCTTTCATCTCTAGGAGAGATTCAACTTTTATTTTTTTACTTTGTTGTCACTTAATTAAAAAAAATTTTTACTATGACTTTTAAAACTATCGTTGAAAACTCGTTGCAATTTCAATGTTTATTTTTTTATTGAGAAAACATATATGGATTTTATTTGTATACCATCACAGTTACAAATTAGAAGTAGAAACCTAATTATTACGGTCTAATTACCGATGCTTTTTATTTTATCATAACTAATATTCCTTTACAGATATTGTTAAATGATTGATCTGTGTAATTTGTAATTTACACAGATTGTATTGTTTGATTTATCGTTTGGTAATAGCTTGCATTTTCCAGCTATAAAAATAGCATATATAATCCTTGCTAGTATTAAATAAAATCTAAATAATATAAGAAATGTGTTTTTCTTTTTTTTATAAAGATTATGAACATTTTTGATATTTTTTGATTATTCGCCAAATTTAGAAAATGACACGATTCTTACCACATTGTTTATCAAAGATGCTCTTAAATTGTTGCCAACGGCGAGAAAAAACATGAAAACACGAAAATATTTATAAGGGAATTGCATATTTATGACAAATAATTCCAATTTGACATTAAAAGCAAATATATTTTTTCTTATTTTTCATTTATCAATATTTTATATTTTTAAACTTTTTATTTCTTCTAAAAATAGAAATATCTTGATATTCATGTCAAATATTAAGGAATTTTTTTTATATTTATGTTCTGATTTAAAAAAAGTCATTTTTTTATATAAAAAAAAAAATATAATTTTTATGAATAATCACAATCATTTCCCTAGCTGAATAATGAAAATGCAAAAAAAGCCGCTTTATTTTCCCTAGACTTTACTGATTTAACTTAAGCCTCTAAGATTATCGCAAAGAACGAGGCAACTATTTTGTAATTGATATGAAAGGCGAACGCAACCTTCCGTAGCTATAAAGCGCATTGCGCGTTGGCGCAATGTACCCGCAGGTTACACGGTATTCATGTATACATGCATTCACTATGTAGTCCATAGTGATGCACTCCCACCGTTTCCGCCGGATGTTGAATTCCTGGAGAACTTCTCCAGGCGGCGGGTAAACGCGATTTGAAAATCCCGATCATGTAATGGGACGCTGCCGCACACGTCATTTGCATCGTCCTGCAATCTAACGTCGTTTAACTTTGTGGTTTATGTCCATACAACTTCTCTCAGCGTTAATAAAAGGTAATATAGAAGTCATTACGAGATAATATAATTCTTTGATGAGAGTTATTTTAAAAATTATAAAGTTAAAAATTTAATTTATTTCTGAAAATTTAATGACCTTTTGCATATCCTTTATATAACATAGATTTAATGAAATAGTTTTATTTCTCGAATGCGCGTTAATTAAAAGTTATATAATAAAAAACCAATAAAAAAAAACACTTTTGCTTTACTCGCATAAAAATAAAGTAATATCAAAGAAAGTAAACAATAGCTTTTATTATTTCTTTTTACAAGCCTAACTTAATGTTCGAATAAAAGATGTTTTATTTCTCAAGATTTAAACGCCTAAGAAATAATAATTTTCATAATTAAAATTTCCGACATCAAATTTCATTCAATTTTGCAAAGAATATTGTAATCCAAAGTTTAATAATAATAAAATTTTTCGTTTTAAATATTATTGTAAAAGCATTGATAAATAGCATTGATTTCATAAGCTATTCAAAATCTTTCGATTGTTCATATCAATATCTTGTAAAAATATGTATTATGATAAACAGACTGAAATAATATTACACGCGTTTTATTAAACAAAATAAAAATTGCATAGTTACATAATAAAATTGCATATTTTTATTGGATAATATTAAGCCACAATATGATACGCCTACACTTTTCAACTGTAATTACATCGCCCACGTAGCAATCGCTATGCATTGTCAAAATTTCTGACATTATTTCCGAAATCTATTTGCTTCACAAATCTGTGATATAGATGTAATATAGCAAACGCCCACAAAATATATACAAGAATTTGCCGTGAAAGAAATTCTTAGAATTCCATAAATCTCAAGATATAGTTATTTGACAAAGTAATGTAATCAGTACTGATACAGTAAATGTATTTTTAATGGAAATGTTAAGTTGACTTATTTGTATTGTATTTGTGTTGTTTATCGCATGTTCTTTAATTTCCAACATATCAAATTAGTAACAGAACTTTTAAATTGAAAAGAACTATTAACTATAAATATATTGACAAATATCTAATACATTATTATTATATAAATTTCCTTTCGTATTAAAAAAAATTATTAAAAAATAAAATAAGTCATAATTATGTTGAATTCATCATAATTAAATGCTCACATTTATAATAAAACTGAATTTATAATTAAAACTGAAAAATTCGACTCAAATATAATTTACGTTTTTTTTAATTCTTAAAAATTAGTACACATTAACAAGATATTAAAAATTTCTTTGTTATTACTATAATCCTCCATATAAAAGCTTTTTATATTTTATATGCTTATATACGCAAATATCAGAGTAACTGACTTGTGCGTTTGAAATAAGCGATAGTCTACTAAATCTACACGTATATCACATGCGTAATTGTATCGCGATTTGTGCGACAACTTATATACATCAATGAATTTCGGCCATTGTGTCACAATTCAGCTTCGTGATTACGACAGATATAGCGATTTGCGTTGTAGGCGATAAAATGAATCGCGCTGCAATTCTAACAGTGACATATTTGAGCACAAACAATACGATTGACGATGCCCATGCTTTCTCTCGAATTGCATTATCGAGCACCTTTGCGATGTGTATTTTCATACCTGACATTATATCGTGTATTGCGGAAATATCGTAATCAATATCGATACAGCAATTAGAACATAATAAACGGGAAAGTAGTTATTTCTAGAAATGCAAGAATCCATTTTACAGATAAGATATAAAAGCTTGTTTTTCAGATAATAATTTTAATAAAACAGATAACTAGATAAAGATAAAAATAAAAAAAGCATATTAATCGCTATATTAAAATAATATTAAAATAATAAAACTCGCAAACATTGTCGATATAATATAAAAAATTAAATATTATATTTTAAGCCTCTCTTATTTATATTATATCTTTCTCTCTGTATGCCAGAATTGTGAAATATATAACTATTGTAATAATAACTATTGTAAATATATAATTATATAACTAATCACGACAAGGAAATAAAAGTGATCTCTCATAGCCCCTCTCGCGATATATTTTTATTTTTTATTATTTATTTATAACAAATTTAATTAATTTATAGTAAAAGTTATTAAATTTATTATCCAGAAATTATTTTTATAGTATAGAAAATATATTACTTTCATATAACGGAAAAATTTTATTATTTGGAAACTTTACGCAACAATGAAATTTAGAAAGGTCAGCTATAAATAGATGCGTGTTTTATAATCCGACATCGTAGAAATGTTTGAACGAAGAATCCTTCCGATCGCACCGTGTTCCGTTATGAAAGAGAGTCTTCGCATCGACAAACGAGACTCCCGCGCACGCGGACTATAATTTTTAGAAAAAGATCGCATAGAGAGTGGAATCGCAGAGGGGGCAGACTGAGTGAGAGCCAGGTAAAGGCCATTGCACTCCCAGCACTCGAAGACTTGGCCCTAGTATAGCGGTACCTTATGCCCATCCCCCCCCTCCCTCCCTCCCTCCCTCTATGTCTTTCTCTCTCGCTCCCCCTTCTTTCTGTTTTACCATATATTCTACTCTTTCTTGATATTTACTGCACACGCACGTCTCGCACTTTAGCACATATGTAGCATCGTGTTATGTATTATAGTTCGTTCAATCGTTATACACGCGTGCACGCGTGCGTATGTGACCGCATCATAGTACCAAAGAATCGTTCATGACGCGTCATCAGTTGGATCTAGCATGAACGCACAACGGATTCCGTCGATCAACCGTCGATTGGTCTCGAATGTAATGGCGCGTTGACTAGTGAAACAATCACAGCCGTAACCATATGTCGTGATTACAAGCGTCATTTTGCTTTGTCTCGAATCTTTTATCAATTTTATTATAAGCCGTATTCGTAAAATTGGACGAAAATTGGACTAATATCCAATAATATTCATATTAATATCCACTAGAAAAGATATTATACATTTTTTTATAAAATTAAATTAATTTCATTTCATTCAATTAATTTATTCGCATTCAAATAATTTATTGTTATTTTAATTCGTTTATTAGAAAGTCTTTTAGAGCAAAATTAATTTAACATTTTAATTGCTTTATTATCTTTTTATATGTATGTATAAAATGATAAAAATATTAATTATATTTAAATAAAAATACGTTAAAAGATCGTTTCACAGTGTGTCTATTCAAACTCGAAGAAAAAGTTTCCTAAAAGTTCCCTGATTTTCCCTGAAAAGCAATTATTAAAAATCCAAAATAAAATGAAAATATCTTTGAATGTATCTTACAAATAAATACATAATTTATTATGCAAACTTTTAATATTTTCCATAATTCCATATTTTCATAAAAATTTATAAACTATAAAATAAAATTAAGAATCATTCGAGTTTCAATAATTAAATTTGAAAAATTTTGAAAGAAACTATAAGGATTTTAAAAATATATATTTTACATTGCATAAAATTTTTTCAAAAGCTTCATTTTCAAAAGCTACAAACAAAGAATTATATAATGCATAATCGGTACAAAATTCCACTTTTATAAAAAAAACTATAAAAATATAAAAATAAATCCGTCTTCATTAAACAAAATTGCACCTAAATCGATTGTCTTCGATACTGAGTATTGAATTAGTTAAAATATCAGTGTACTCTGATGTTTGGAATGGATAGATCCACTATTGTCATTAATTCAATAAAAGCTCCCAATTAATAATATAAAGATAAAATATTAGGAAAAAACTTCAAAAAAATTCTCTGATTTTCAATAAAATTTCCTGATTTTTCAAAGCATAAATAAATTCCCTTGAATTCCCAGGTTTTCCGAGTTTCTTCGAGTAGTAGACTTTCTATTCCATTATTTTGAATAAATCAATGTTTTACAAATTTCTACAATTATACTAATGTAATTTAAATATAATAAATGTAATTAATAAACAAGAAAAATAAAAAGATGTAATCAGTAACTTTCGATTAAACTGTTTATTACGAAGGATCAAATTCAAATCCCACAAAAATCTGTTGCTAAAAGATGTATAATCACTGCACCTGTATATTTTACTAAAAATATTTTATTAAAAAATAATGTTCGAAAAATGATGTATAATATATGATTGCAAATCCTAATAATAATAAGATGCAAGTAAACATCAATAAAAAATCAGTATCCTAAACTACGAGGTCGATCCGATCTTCCAATTTAACAAGTAACAATAATGTGACGTGTACGATAGAAAAGGAGACGAGAGAAATGCATCCCGCGTTGTTCACGACTTATCGACTCCATCGCGGAACTTTCCCATCAGCCCCGTTTCTGCGTCCGTAATTAACAGCTTCCCTATGCGCATCGTTGCGTACTCACACGTTACGTGCGACGAATGTATGCGTGCGTATATGTGCGTGTACGTAACAGTTAACGTCCTGTCACCTGTGAATCCGCATACCTGTAAACGCGAGTTTTCGCCCGCTGGTAGCGACATACCTGACATATCTATATGCAAGCAAGTGTCTCGTATACAAAGTGAGAGAAAGGTGTTAACCTCTCGGAATAATTTAAATAATATCGATGAATAATATCTCGTAGAAATACATATTGTGAAAAGATTTATTAAATATATAATGCATTCTTTTTGAAACTGTGAAACTTATATCTGAACTTGTATTTCAATTTTTTTGCTTTATATATATATATATATATATATATATATATATATATACAGATTCAAATACTTTTTTCCTCATCCTGTAGATATACGATACGATGTATATTCAAAAAAGTGTTTCTGAATAATGTAGATCGCCAATTAAGAACATATTTTCTACATAGAAATAAAAAGAAATACAAATTAGAAAATCGCTCGCTCTCTCTCTCTCTCTCTCTCTCTCTCTCTCTCTCTCTCTCAAAATTATAAATGTTTTTCCTCGTCCGCAATAGTTTTACAAAATAAATTCATAAATAGTAAATTATAAGATGAATCTCTTTTTTTGTCTTGGAAACACGATCAAAAATAATTTCTTTCCATCAGCGACGAAGACTAATTATTATTATCCATCTTCAAGTAAAATGTGTGTCTAAAGTTTGGCAGCCTATTTTGGGGACACCGTATATAGATACACACAACGTTATATCCGCGTTCGATATTTAGCAACGACGACATATGGCAGCAGACACCTGCTACGCACGTAGCGGAATGCGTTTATATGCACGCATGTGCGTGGTTGTGTAGCGAGTTTATCGAACGCCGAGGAGTGTGGGAGATCTGCGCGTTGTTTCACGGCACAACGCGACGCCAACGGAGAGACTTTATTCCCGGAGATTTTTCTCCCGCGACGGCTTGGGAGGAAGCCGTTGAGGAAGCAGAGTCATATTATTCCTCCTTCCTCGATATGCATGCTTACACGCGGAACGAGAGAGAAGCGGAGAACCGTACAATGGTGGCAACAGGAAACAATGGGAATCGCGCGTATGGGAAACGTATATTACACGTACGTATATTACACGAGTACATATACGTTGCTTGATTTCGCGCGCTGCTCGAATTTCAACGGATTCTCTCTTATAATTATCCTGTTAGAGCGATTGCACGCGAATGAAGAGTCACGTCGGGATGATTGCAGGTTGGTACGCGCGATCTTACTAGCATCGTTACGCGGCATCCTACGCGGGATCATATCACCGACGAGAAATTACGTGTGCTCTCATATTTAGCACAAGGAAACCGCGTGTTATTGGTTTCCGAGTCGCGCGCGATATTGAGCAACGTCCGTCCTGTCATCGCATTCGTTGAAACACCACTCTTTGATATCGCGGAATATAATGAATAATGAAAGTTGCGACGATACGTTTCTCGCGCGGAGAAACGAAAAACGAAAAACGTGCATGCATACTTGATTGCGTGTACTTGTATGTATAAGCCACTTATCTTCAAGCATCTCTTTGCTTAAAGATATCTTCATAGCAAAGAGAAATCTGCAACTTGCTAACTTGCGATACTGTCATCAGTGGTTTATATAAAAAATTCATAAAGCAACAAAAATACTTGAAAGTTAAAATTTAAAACACTTATATACATTACATGTGTTACACTGTAAAAAAAAAAAGATAAAGTGAAACAATTCAAAGTTAAATAAACAAATTCGGAATCAAATATGGCGATTGATTCAACTATTTCATTGTTTCAGAAAGATTTTAATGTTTTTTTAATATCTTGTTTGTCTTAAATAAATAAAAAAAAATTAAACTTGATTTTATAATATATTTATAAAATTGATTCAAACGTTATTGGTAGAAAATAAACATAATAGTATAATTAATTGAAGAATTTTATGAGTACGAATAAACAAATCTGCAGTAGAGAAGAAAAATCTCAATGTTCATCGAATTTTTCTACGAAATAACTCGGGAACTCGATAAGTTGATGATGGCAATTTCGGTACAAACTCGACTTCTTGAATCAAGTAACTTTCGGTAAATACTTTTTTTATTTCGGAGACCAATTTTGCGAGCTCACAGCTCATGAGCTTTTGAAAACTTCATCATCATTTCATTACAATACTATTCAGAAGTACTCATAATGTTATGCCTTTGATTCTATCTTATATGGTCTTCCAGTTACGAGCAATAAACTTCCGCCGCATTCATCGACAATGCCATGCCACTATATTTCAGTCATATTTTTATTGTTAATGAAATTTTTTAGTATAGTTTGTTACGTCAATCTATATTATTTGATTTAATTCTATTCATTTAAACTAGAGAGCTTACAGTTCGTGTAACTAAATTTGCACAATCCTGAGTGACTTAGTTCTTTCCACCCTGAATATTTTTTTCAGTGTAAACATAAATAAAACATATAAATAAGCAAAATATGGCAATTTTTATGCCAATTCCCAAAATGCAAAAAAGAAGAAGGTTTAAAATTCTGTTTTTGCTTGCTTAAAATTTAATTGTTATCGTATATTATTGTGTACAAATTTATTTTAAATTAAATTTATACAATAATAAAAATAATACAATAAGATAAAATAATTAATCACGCGCAAACGAGCATCTTTTGGAGCGGCGAATACGTAATAACGTAATAACGAGCAGTATTCGCCCGAGCGACAAATTGCTCTCGTTAACCAGAATAGAGGAAACAACACATTGACGCGATTGCGCAAAGAGTGGATGGACTTTGAGGGCACCTCGTGGTGGAAATTACGCGCGACTCGAGAAGAACGCCGCGTTGAAGCCGAAGGCCGAGACTATCTCCGCAGCTCTGTTGCCGTAGCTAAGCTGTAACTATTAGCCAAGAGAAAGAAACAGGTCGGCGAGAGGTAGATGAGGAAAAGCGGTGTGCGTAACGCAACTGTAAAAATGAGCTGCTGGAATTAATTGACTCGAGATACGGGGGGCCGCGAGTGTATACGTTGAATTGGGTCAAACCTTTACTACTCCGTAAAACCGCGCGTCCAAGCGGAGGGAGAATTAAACGCGCCGCGTGGCAAGCGCGTTTTGATTATACTAGACTGATATGAATGAACGAAGGAAATGTTTCTGGCTCTTCGAACATATTTAACACGCTCTACTTGCGACGCGAAATCATTGAAATCCTCTCGATGTTACATTCATTGCGAGAGACATCGCGTAACACGTGATAATCGCGCATTCTTGATTCGCCTTGGAACGTTTCTTAAGATGTTTGATAAAAAGGTAGAAATTAATGTAATTATAAATTGAGAGAAGCTGATTGATCCTGTTAATGGATGGATATAACTTGCGTAATACGTATGATGTCACAGCACATCATGATTATTTTTGCGTACTATCTTTAATAACGAACATAACTCGTATTTGATCTGGGATCACCCGGGAATTTATATTTTGCTTTAGCAATTTTAATTGATTAATTGTCCTTGCATGACATGTACAAAATATAAAATATAAAAGCAAAATGCACTTGTACATTGTTATTAAATATTTGTACAATTTGCAATTTTTTAAATAAATAAACGTATCATATTTTCAAAATGAAAATCCGGAAAGCTTAAATACGACTTGTTTGATTTATTACGGTTAAATCAATTATAATCCCGAGGAAAGATTTTCAGTTAAGGATAAGATCTTTGATTTATATAACTTGAAATATGATTTAATTTTATTTCTTATCTATCGGATAGTGTAGACAGCTATCTTATATTCAATATCCGTTTGTTCATTTATCACGAAAATACATTCAATATAGTATAATCCAATATCTTTTGACGATCCCGTTACACGCTTAAAAACTTGCATCTCCAATCATCGTACATCGACTGATGAGATTCTCAACTATCGATCATACTACGAGATATGCGAACATACAATGCAAGACATGTAATTTTATGTGACATTTCTTCTATTAGTTGATAACTTTAAGATAAAGTATCTCATATATTTTCTATGGCCTTAACTCTAAGCTGATTCCATTATAATTCACGAAAAAGAAAGTAATAAAGTATACTAAATGCTTTAATTTGAGCGCCAATATTACGCAAACATCGATCAAAGTCAATTTTACTTTCTCATCTTCATTTATATTAACAACTATGATTATTTATAAAAAGAAATTAGAAATTAAATAATAGCTTAATTAAAATTCATTTGAATAACATTTCTTCTTTTCTTCGATAAAAATTTGGAAAATTTTTATAAAACACAAAGTAATGACAAAAGTTAGAATTATTGTCTGACTCGGATTATATCAATCGTGAAAAAATATAATCGATCGAGAAGTAAATTTTTGATCTTAACTAATGAAACACTCCTAACACATCTTTGATTTTAATGGGGAAAAAAAGAAAAACGGTCAATGTTAATGCAATTTCAATGATTTCATAATATTTGCAATATTTGTCGTTTAACGGCACGATCTCAAATATTCGCCAAGCATTGTTGCAAGTTGAACGTGACAAAGACAACGTTAGAGAGTGATCCACTGCGTCTGAAGATTGGGAGAAAAATTCAGTAGCCCACATAACCGCGAAGTGAGTCACGTGTGTAAGGCGGGTATATCTTAATTAATAAAACCGATCACGCGCACGGGACAATGACTCACCGTCAGGATTGGTGAAGTATCCCCAGGTGGGAGTCGCGGTGGCTGCCGATTGCACGACCAGAGCTACGATGCTCAGGGCCACAGCGCCGGCGGCACCCCGCGCCGCGATGGCGCGTTTTTCGTTCCGCTGCGGATCGGTAGTCGTCGTGGCGACTGCTCTCACACCCTGACGAATGCTCGAAGAATTGGTTGCCATCCTTCATGCCGTTCGTATTCTTCGGGAACGTTCTCTTGGCTTTACTTGGTCAATTGATCATATGGAGTCGAGTCCACGATTTAAGGATCGACTACGAGACGACGCAGTTCGTGGATCGTGGATCGATTACGTTGACATCGATTATGTTGTTATCGTCAATATTTTTACTGACGCAATATTGCGATTTATAAATATGCGTATATATTATTGATTTGGAAATCGATCTTTAGCCGGCAGATATATATTCGATTTATTACAGGCGGATTTAATTTCATCAGTGTTGAAATTACATATATGTATCATATATTAATAGGATATGATCGGAAATTAAGCATCCTGAACATCGGCACAATTCGATACTGACGAGTATTGATTTTTTTCATTTAATATTCATCATCGAAGCATAAAAGATGTTCTTTCAATTTGTCGCTAGTTTCGTCAACTTTCTCAATTTCCATTAAAAGTCATCGACCAATTCGCTATATCGATAAGTTTTATCTTATATTATATTTTTTTTTCTTTTGTTGACTTTTCCTTAAAAATCGCTCGAATTAATTTGTCAATAATAATATGGATTTCGCGATCTTTCGATCGAAAAGTAATTAAAATTGGAGGAATTTCCGTGATCCCGTCCGTCACGTGTATCCTTGATTCCAATCAGAAAGCCGACGATCCTGTCAGGTACGGTACCAGCTAGTGTCAGGTAGCTTCTTTGATCTCAGAGTCACGCAGTGCGTCGTCGTCGTCACAGTCGATAATCGAATCTCGTGTCGACTACGTTCTCGCGTATGCACGCACGTAATCGATAAGCCGGTGGTTCGAGAACAAGAAAGAGCGGCGGAGGTGGCTATAGCCGGTGACGGGGGGCACGAGAGCGAGTAAGGTGCGGCGAGGTAGAAGAGAATCTACGTATTGAGTTACGCGAATTCCATGTCCCGTGTCATTGTCTCCTGTCTTCCTCTTTATTCTCACTCATATACGGCAAAATCTTTGATATCACACGAATTCTTTTCCTTTATCAAGTGTTTATTTTCTTTTTTTTTTTCTTTTTATTTAATTCTTGAACTTGTCATATATATTTCCGAGAAATTACTTGTCGTAAATGTCAAAGAATGCGCTCGAGAAAATTTTCATATGAAAACATGAAAAGGCATGTAATAAACATATATATATATATATATTCCTTTATTTCTCTTTTTCTTGCTATTTTTCTCTGTGATAGAGACAAGTGTATCTGTTTTTTATTATTTATATACGTATGTTTTCCTCCCTCGAAAACCCTTCGAAAGCTATCGGTTTCCTTCGTGGACTCTGCGGGCTTTGTGAAACCGGTTTTTGCGATGTGCAAAGCAGCGCTGCTAAAAATAAGATATCTTCTGTCTCTTTCTCTCCTTCCCTCCCCCCCTCTCTCTCTTTCTCTCTCTCTCTCTCTCTCTCTTTTTTTTCTCTCGTGTTCGTCCTTTCTCTCACCTTTCTTCCTTTCTGCCTTCTTCCGTTTGTCTTTCTTCCTCAATATTTATTCTCTCTGTGCACGTTTCGCTTCAAACATCTCAAAAAAGAGAAATGGAGATATCGGAACGCGCAACGCGCGCTACATCGATCGTTGGACGACGATCGATTTTGAAAATTCACCGTTTTGTCATTAACAACGCTCTACTATCAAATCACGAGCAAGTGGAAGATCGCATCCCACTCGCTTCCCATGGACGCATCGTCTTGGACGTGCACATTCGTCTTCGTACACGTTCCGTTATCTCTCTCTCTCTCTCTCTCTCTCTCTCTCTCTCTCTCTCTATCTGTGTATTTTTTTTCTTTCTCTTTCGCTGTCTCTCGCGATTCGATGCTTTCCATTGGCGTGGAAAAAAAACGTCGTGCGACTTTCTCTCTACATCGTCGCCATCGTTGAACGAGTTGTCCTATCTATCTATCCACCCTACTCCGCCACTTCTGGAGGTCACGCGTTGTCCGTTAGGTTGGATTGGCTGGTAGTACGGGTCGCTTGCTATTCACCGAGTCGACTATAGTGCCGCTATAGTTATCGATCGCACGCAGATACGCTCGCTTCATTTCGTGCCACATTTCAAGCCCAAAGAGGCGACGTTTCGCGACACTCGCTCATTCGTTTATTTTACCCTCGTTGCTCCCTCGTTCCTATACACGAGTATACCCGTAACTGTCGAACGGACAGCGCCGGCTTCAATTTTCCCGCTCTTTCCCGCAACGGACCGCTACACTTGTACATATATACACGCACCCATCGTATCGTATCGGCTCGATCACTTTCGCCCAGGTGTCACCGTGTCACCGTGTATATGGGTCACACAATTTGACCCGTGTCGCGTCGCGCAGATGTCGCCGATGCATCGATGCACTCTTCTTCCAAGAGGATTTTCCTTTTTTTTCGCGGGGCAAGAAAGAAAAAATATCTCATTCGACTCAGTTCCCCGCGCAAAGGCGCGCTCTCGTCGTATACCGTCGTGTATACCAGTAACACTCGCAACTCGCGAGCACTCCGTTAATCGTAGCTAGTCGACTCGACTGGCTCGGCTGACTCGGCTCGGCGCGGCTCGGCGTGGCGCGGCGCGGCGCGACGGCCGATCGCGGCGGGTCCTCCGATGTATACCTGTCTGCCTGTCCGACGTAGTGTGCCGCGAGTAGTCATGCATGAAAAAAAAAAGAAATCAAGTGCACGTACGTACACACATACACATCACGCACTCGCGAATACTACTCGAGTGAGAGCGCAGGAAGAGGTGGGCCGCGTAGCGCGTACATTCGAGAAAAAGTGTACCGCGGGATACTATTTGTACTTGCGTATTATCGGTGCACGCGCGCGCGCACGCACGCACGCACGCACGCACGCACGCACGCACGCACGCACGTACGTCCGTACGTACGTCCGTCCGTCCGTCCGTCGTTACATATTACACGTACGTACGGAGCGTGCGTGCCAAGCGGCGATGAGCGCACGAGACGCAAGGGAAGAGAGAGAGAGAGAGAGAGGACGCGCCGCACGCGGAAACGAGAAGAGAAACGAGAAGAGAGAGAGAAGAGGACAACACAGATGCGCGAGCCTGCGCGCTGCGCGACATACTGAGCTCCGATGCCGACCGACGCGGCCGAGCTGCCTGAAACGAACGCTCCGACTCTTTCTTCGTCTTTTTCCATCGTACTCCCTCTGTCTCTTCTCTCTTTGTCGCGCCGTCTTGCTCGCTCTCCCTCCATCTCTTAGCGTACTCCCTCTCTCTCAGTCGTTGTGTCCTCTGCTCTCATGACTTCGTGGCACCAGCTCGCATTCGCTTGCACTCGCTTGCTAATCGTGCGCCTCGTTACTCCTGCTGCACCAAACCGAGGACGAAATGTAAGATGGACATTTAAACATGAGGATATACAATTGATTAAAGCTAAAAGAAAAAAAAGATAAACTTGTTGGATTCATTTCGATTTTTGGATTTGGATTCATTTGTCTCATTTCGATGATTGTATGAAGCAGGTTTGAATGTGTTTATGCAAACTTTGAACTACGCGATTGACCTCCGATTTGAAAACAAGCATCCCTTCTTCGGACGTCCATTCACACATTTTTTTCTATAAAATATAAATATATATATATATATATATTTTTTTTTTTGCATACTTGGTATATTATCATAATATATCGATACATTCTAAAATATTGTCCGTTTTTTTCAATTAATATAATATATAAAGCATTCACATTTTAATTAAAATTGCATTCTATCACACTTGTTCATAAATTATTTTTGTTTATTGAGTACTTGTGATTCAATAAAACCATATGTTACGTTAAAAGAAAATCCTAATCTTGTGCCACAAACCAGTTTTATTACACTGCAGTTTCCTGAAACATTGTTTATCAATTTATTATATAACAGATATAAAGTCTCTTTATATGTATATGTGTACATATATACATATTCCTTCTATAAGTACAGAGATACTAATTTCATTAATTCAGAAATATTCAATTTTTTTGTCCTATATAAATTAAATATATATCAAATTTCTTAAAAACTATTCAGAGTTGAATCTTATATCTTCATTAGTTTTTATTTGCAATGACAAAGATGACGTCGTCCTGCTAAATAATATTTTCAAGAATAAAATAGTATCGTGGATCATATCTCGAACACATTTACAGCGTGATGCATTTTTGTCATTAACATATCTTTTACGTTGTGTTTAATTAACACTGAAACGAGTGCCTTTGTCCTCCCCGACGCATCGCATTGCGTCGCGTCGCGGAAAGTCGAATGCCATTAAAATAGTTAAGTGGGCAATTATGTTTTACGGTATGCAATAAGCTGGCACCGACAACTTCCTGGCCGTGAAATCAGTGAAAATAGAAAATAGAAATATCTAACGTTGATGTCCCGTGGAAAATAACATCAAGTTCCTTTCAGATACGTGCATTCTTAAAATTCTATATTTATTTTTATACCAATCCTGAATACATTAAAAATCTCTCTTTTTTTCTATCTATACAAGAAATTCTTCATTGCATACACATCATCAATATCATGTATATCAAATTTTTAAACCTAATTAAAAATTATTTCTATAATTGTGAAAAGTTGTTTTTATTTACTAATTCTTTTGACTTTTTTTGAGATAATACGTGCTATATGCAAATCTGATGCATATCGCGCATGATGAAATATACCACTGATACGACTGACATAAACCTGCTTAACCTATTTCCGCTTCTGCCGAGTTATTCTGCTCTTAGATTTCTTTCGTCCTACTCATATTTCGAGCTGCGAGTTCTTAAAGTCTCGACTTTACTACTTCACTTCTAAGTCTATTACGTGGATAGACCTTGGCAGTGTTCAACATTAAACCATACTTAAAGTGGGTATCAGTTTTCGTGACTTTATACAATTTATTACAGTTCTAAAAATGGCGAAAAATAACAATAGTAACAATAATACTTATTTAATTTTTTTATCTATATAATCAATCTAACGCGTCTAAAAAACAAAAGAAGCAGAAGCGAAATATATGAAAATTTATATTACAGACATAAATTAGTATTTAATTTAGTAATATCATTGCAAACAAGATAAGAAGTTATTTAACTTCTCATTTACGTTATATACAATCTTTAATAACTGGTAGTATCAAAGTAATCAGACGAAAGTAATATAATTCCCATTAGATGTGGCAGCAGGACGTAGAAACGTAATCGATGTTATTATTTCATGTCTTTATTAACGAGAGAAGCCATTGGCTGTTCACTATTGTAGGTAGATGATTCTCCAAGTTTTTAGTCTACGTACTAGTCTACATTCTAGTCTACTCCAAATTCTAGTCTACGTCAATGAAATTCCCATGGGAGCGATTCGAATTAATAGTATACGTATGCAGAGCATACTGAGCAACAATCAGCGTTAGCGTAATATCATATCATATGCAACTTATCAAGGAATCAATAAACATATATATATATATACACATACACGTCTGTATCATGATACAATTAAACCAATAATCACTTTGCGGCTTCTCGAGGCTGTCTCCAAGCGCGGCTTGCTTCTATACGCGCGACTTAATTAGCAACTGCAGCATTCTATTTATCACGTCATCGAAAACGTGGTAGAATGTCAAGCCATAACATTATATTCCGTTAAAATTATAGTTTCCGCAGTGCTCACGGAGCAATAAACTCCGCGGCCCTATAGTCACATTAAGCGGGATACTTTATTCCGCGGCGCAATAAATCCTGAGAACGTGGCAGCTCGGACGAAGAGTACCAGCGCGGTAACAGAAAAAGCGCAAAACCACCGAGGTGAACGGTCCAATGTCGCGCATTGTGATAAGTAGGAATAAACGTCGAGAATCGTAAAATTCGACGTGCCGCTTTTTATTCAGCGATCACCATTGAACGAACGTTACCCGAGCTTGTGAGCTAATGACGAAAAGTATTATCCTCGCGCGAAATAATTCTTCGTTTCACGTTACAAGAATATAAGCTTCGCGCTAATTAACTGCGCGATAATCTAATTCTTCTTATTACACGTAAAACGTGAAATCGTTAAAAAGATACGTTATTGTTAGCTGTTGCAATAATTTGCACTTAGTACTTACAATAATTCGCGTGATAATGGAAAAATTTGTTCCGCTCTCTACTATTTGATGACACGCGTCACTTCGCGTTTACATATGCATAAAGGAGAAATTATTTAATGTTTTTGCCAAACACGGAAATTAAATATGGATATTTGTCTTTATTTCTGGACTAATTTTAAGTTTTGTCATGCTAGCACATTGAAAATTGAAAAAAATGGTCTTGTAATCATGATGAAAATTATCTGGATATGAAAAATTAGCTAAAATGGATAAATAAAAATTAATTAAAATAGATTTGTATGTAATCAATATAAATGACAGATATAGAGACGGAATTATATCGGAATAATTTGTTGAAGTTAACAAGAAAATTTCTCTGTGGAGTGCAATCAGATAATAGTCACATCTCTTATAAAATGACTATGTGATTTGGTTTTATGAGACCTAAATTTGTTGTTAAATTATTTATTATTAAATGTTATTATTATAAATACATTTTAACTGTGATATTTAAAATTCTAGCTGGACCAATGAAACATTTTTTTGAATGCAGCGCACTTAGCAAAGAAAAAAGTTAGTTTGTTTGTCGCTAAAGCAATAACTGCAGCAATATATCGACTATTAAAGAGCACTGCTGCAATAATCGATATTAGAAGATTAACTAAAGTCGCTTCTCTCAAAATCCGAATTTTTATATAAACGAAAAACCGTTATTACTAATAAAAAGAGCATTAATAACATATAATGTATATAATGTAGTGATCACATAGAAAATTTCTATTCTTTTCTACATCTTCTACATTTATAATACGGTAGTAAAAAGTTGATGCAAAATTATAAAGTTAATATAAACAAACTCTGATTAAAATTACAATAAAATAATTTTATTAAAAATTGTAAAAAATAAATTGATTATATAAATTGATTATTAAAAGCGAAACAATATTTTTATCAAAAATTATACATATTATATTATATTATATTATGCATTATGTAACAGACTCGAATGGAATTGACTCGCACGCGCGAGATATAAAATTTTCTCAATTTTTGTCACAAAGCGTATATATATATATAATGTATGTATACATCTTTTCTATCATATTTCTCGGAAATACCGTGGTAATTTACATTCGCTACCTACGATTTGTATGATATATTTTACCGATATGTTCATATAACGTCCGAGACATTTTCCAATATAATCGGAATTGATGATTAGCAATTCTGAGATATGCTCATGTATGCTCATATATTATTTAAAAATTATATTTTTGGTTATTGTGAATCATTCAATTCATAATTAATTATAAGAAACAGTAATTTATACAAATTTTATTTTCAAACAATAACAAAATTAATTTTTTATGATTTGATGTATTTTGCTGATATTTCTTGCCATTATCTAAAATTAACTATTAGCATTACCTACAATTTGATAATTCTCATTGTCGGAATTATCGCGTTACAATTACAATCTTTTTAATTAAAAAAAAAAATTAAATTGCGCTCTGAAAAATAAGCTTGACGTTGATGTTTAGGAAAAACACCTGTCTTTTTATCGTAAGAAATATCACAGATAACTCAAACAGACTTTATTGTCATATTACAAACAACGTGTACTCCGCTATCACTGATCATGAGTTCTTCACGGTTGTACATGGCGGAAAAATGACGTCAGAATGTAGGTAGAAAGACGTACGATGTGTTCGCTTGTAGTCTGTTCTCAAGGTTACAAACCGCATGCTCACATAATAATCCCACTTACGCAATGTCGCACTGAGACATCATCGGAGGCCACGTAATATGCTTCAAAAATATTAGCAAATTGAATAAACACGGCTGAGTAAACAAAGCTGAAGCATACTAATGTGTCATTACACGTTAAAAATACGTGATTTTTAATACAAAACATAAAATAATAACAAACACTAAACAATAAACAAAATATTTTTTCTTTGTTAAAACAAAAACTTTTTCTTGTATTTATTTTCCAATATTAAACGTATGTTTTTCTTTACTTTGAAAAATTTGTGATATTAGAAAACAATTTCAATGCAATATAGAAAATTATAGGCCAAAAGAAACAGAAAAAAACATAAATAATAAAGATAAATCGATATCGTCATACTACTTTGTTTGAACTATATTTTTTAAACAAAAAGCTAAGTATTTAAACTTTTAAAAAATAAAGACAAATTAGAAAATGTCTTCTCGATGATAGCAGTTTCTATAATATTGTTTCGTATTTTATAGAATACGAATCTTTAGAATAATTAACTATTTCATATGGAAATAAAAAAAATGAGCATTTAAAAAATTAAGCTTCAAAACTGATAGTTGTAACAAATGTTGCCAGAATTCAAATGTAGTTGTAGTAAAGAAATTAATAATGAAATAAATTTATAAATTATATCTTTTTTCTTTTTGTTATTGTATTTCCTTTTTTTTTTGCTAAGACACAAATAACAGCACAATCGTAGAGGTTATTAAGTTAAGTTATCGTGTCTTACAACATCTGTCTTACTGATAAATAGGTTTACATTTGTATTTTATATTTAAAATCGTTATAAAAAAAATAAAAAAAATATAAATAAAATAGTTTTAGAAAGTTATAAACATGTAAAATGATCTAATATTATCAATAATGTATTCACTTTTATTTAAATTACATAAATTTACAAAAGAATTGAAATAAGAACTTTATTTTTGTATTTAAAAAATTCTTTTTTATCTGATTTTATAAAAAAATAAGCTACAAATATAAAAAATATGGATTTTTATTTCCTTAATCCAAGTAAATCATATTTCTAGCAATATTAATAAAATGTAATCTTTAATTTCTGAGAAATAAGAGAATGTCTTTCTAAGAAATCTATGTCACTATCGGCGATTTCTCTAAACACGTTTATTTTTTTCTAAATACTTTAAATGATTTAACAAAATGATTAACGAAAATAATGTATTTTTATGTAATTAAACATTATTATATAATAAAACGTACGCGAGTAACATAATTGAGCAAATTAAATTGTAAGCACGTTTATAAATAAATGTATGAACAAATTCAATGTTAAATTAATCATTTAAAATTTTTATTTTTTTTAAATAAATTAAATTTATAGTTTAAAAAATGATCGTTTTCCAACAATGGTTATCCAACAAAAAGTTCATTTATATGTTTACGTCTCTCTATTAATTTAAATAATGAAAATATGCTTGAAATACTTTATTATCTGTCTAATCTTGTCTGTAAAGTATACGAATATGCGCGAATATGCGCTAACATTCAAGTATTTAATTCGTTAAAAAGATCAAGATGTCGATATCTTATTTGAGCAAATACGAATCGCAAATAGCAGTTAAATTATCTTTTCGAATCCATAAACTTCGATTTTACTTGGTTGTTTTCCGATTTTACGAGCAACTATCAATATTCTTGACGATCACTCGATCGTTAGTATTAGAGCTCATGTTGGAGAAAGAACGATTCACTTGCCCTCAAGAGGAATAGAAATGCTTAAAGATAATTGATAGATGATCGATGTTACGATATCGAAACAAATATGACTTGATACTAATATAAATGTTAAATAGCTAATAATAGATAACCCCATAACGAATCGTATAAATGCTGTTCCAAACATATAAATGTCAATGAATAAATCAATCTAAATAAGTTAATATCTTTATACATAATCTAATTGATATTATTAATTGTGTAATCTTAATTCTCTCTCTCTCTCTCTCTCTCTCTCTCTCTATATATATATATATATATATATATATATATATATATATATATACATTTTGTTTATTTCCTTATTTATATTTATATTTATAACAAATAATTAAAAAAGAACGAATATAAATTGATGAAATTGAAAGTTTCAAAACATCCTAATCAAACGTTATAACGTAAGTCTGTAAGTCACTTTGATCATCTTTCTTTTTTTGCTTTTCTTGTATGAAAAATGTGAATTTCAAGTCCATTGAACTATCTCGTGCAGAACGTGATCTACAGATTCTGGTTCCTTCTCCGATCATGCCATCGAACTCTCCCATAGTGATTACGTCCTTTCGAAGTCCAGCCATTCCGTCTTCCTTTCCTTTCACTCGGTATTTTGTAATCAGGGGTCTCCGATCTTTTTTAACCTAAGACATTTATCTTGGAATTGATTTTCTCAGCACACTTTGGAGTGAATAAATGCGTCGGAGTATAGTAATTATTCAGGAACATTAATCGAATTAATGTATTAATTAATGTATTAATACATTAAGATGAAAATCCGAAAGAGTAAATCTCTTTGGAAGTTAAAATAGTGAATACTTCTCTTAGAATATTAAATCATTTTACATCGTATTTTTTACACAGAAAAAAACAGTTTTGCTGAAAAATCTAAAAATTTAGAGATATGAATCTAAAAAATAATTTTATTGTTATCAAAATAAATATGTAGGATATTAATGTTAGAATATAAAATAATTTTGCAATATTATCATCATTAATTTAAACATTCTACATAATAATTTTAATGAATCGTTTCTCTCAATTAAATTATTTTTCCAATTGAATTTTTAAGTTTTTTAAAATTATTTTTTCTAGAAGTAAGAATGAAAGTATTAAACATATTTTCATGCTTTATATAAATTGCATTTCGTTGTCCTAGAAAAACAATTGAATTAGGTGAATCTAATAGAATAGAGCAAGCGTGCGTAATAAAAAGCTTGGCCTATTAATTATAAGAATTCATCGACGTTGCTGTTGCATCACCGACACACGTACGAATCACCTTTCATTACTGTTCATTACTGTCTATTACTGAAATTATTTATAATCTAGATTCTTGTTGGAGACTCTCACCGTGTGTTTTCATTTAGCATTTTCATTTTACTATTATGGACGAATTGTGGCAGGATTAATTTATTTTGCTAATTTAATAATAAAATTAATATTTAAATCAAAAATACGAACATACGCTTCTCTAAAGTAAGATCTTAAGTTCTTTTAGAAATAATCTTGATATTATTAGAAACAAATTATCAAAATTGTGAAAAAAAATATTTTATTAAATTAAACGAACATAATATTTAATTTTATATACACAGTTATTTAAACATTAGATCTTTAAGAGAAAACAAATTTTTTCTGTACATAAATGTTACATTACTATTCATAAATTATCATTTTATATTGAAAGGTCGTTGATCTTATCAATTTAATTTTGCTATACTTGTTCTTAAATGTCTATTCGCAGAAAACATAAATTTTCAATCTTTCCAAAATGATTAAATAATATATCAAAAGATACGTGGCACACATGGTGAGATACTTTAAGAATGTCCAGCACACTCGTTGCATTATTACTAAAAGATTATTTACAACATAGAGTCGACTCAGACTGAGGACGTAGGTCATCGAGGTTGCGCAGGGTTAACTCGTTTAACCTTCTCTCCTCTTCCTTTCGCGTGAGATCGAGATCAAGATCGATAGGGTCTTGGAAATATGTACTTCAATTAGAAAAACCTATGAATCGAATGTTGCCTCCTGTTCTTTATTTATTCATTTTGAATATATTTCAAATGTTTCAATATCAAATGTGGAAATAAAAAGAATAAAGCAATAACAAGAAATATATCACTAAATCTACTAATTCGAAATACATCACACGAAGATTAATGTTTCGTATACTTTTTTACATTACAGTCTTAACTTATTCAACATTATTTATTAAATGATTCATATTAAAGTTATTATATTAACTATTAATTTTTAATTATCAATTTATAAAGTAAATAAATTTATAAAGTAAATTAATCAATCAATTTATAAAGTAAATAAATCAGAAGATTTCCATTACACATTAATTAATACACAACTGTCGTTCATCTTCTTGACAGTACAAATAGTACCAGCAATGAAAGGAGATAACAATTTTATTTATTTCAATATAATACATATCAATAACTTTAAACTAAATTTTATTGTTTATAAGCCGCTAATAGAATATACAGAGATTTCATCCAATTTTAGAGACGCCTTAACAAAAGCTTTATTTAATTTTATGCAAATTTTATTTCTTAATCTATTCTAAAACCTTGAATGACATTAATACTTCAAAATTTATGAAAGAAACTGACATTATTAAATCAAAATCTCTGGAGAAACTTGTTTAGATTTTCAAGAATAATTATGCATATTATCGAAGAAGACTTGCTTTGTAAAGAGAAAAGAAAATAAAATTAAAGAGTAGAATTATTTTTCCTTAATAATTAGAATTATATTTACATTACAGTTACATCTGTAATTAATGGCGGATAATTTTAATGTGTAAATATATTATTTTTCACTTAGATATATATAAATCATAACTAAAAATTAATAAAATCTACACGCATATAATTTGCAGGATAATTCTTTACCGTAAGAAGATTGTGTTATAAGTTAAATGTACGTCGCGATCCAGTTACTTGACCCTGCTGGTCTAACATGACGTTGCCTTGTCGGCTTGGCAAGGAAGAGGTCATCACGACTTTGAAGGTTTTCAATTGCTTTAGCAGGTGCAATCATGCAGGAAAAAAATCATGTTTTTCTATTTATATTATTTTCTAATCTTAAAAATTAGGTTTTTAAATAAATTTATAATTTATTAATAATCAAATATAAACCAGTTATAGTTGGTTTTTAAAGCTTCAATGCTTTGAAATATTATAATTTCTAGTGTTATTTAGTGTTATTTAAATTATTTTGCGTTTGCACTTATTGTTAGATCAAGAGAAGCGTTACTTTTTATACTTACCAACCTGAGAGTGAAATATTGCGCAAATCACGAACTTTGAAATAAAAATAAATAACAACGATACTGGGTCACACAATAAAAGAGAACTTCGCTTTACTTCGCTTGTACATATATAATATATATTATATTTCCATGATATATCGGTACGTGTACATCCACCTTCAGATACAATGCATAAACATCTATTATTGTAGTATTTTCTTTATAATCCATATGCATGTAGGCGTATGTAGGTAATATGTTTAAAGTTTAAGATATGATACGGAGAAAATGTAAATTATCATCTGTACCTACACATATCATCAAGATATATTTTTAAGTAAACTGCTATCATTTTAGACACACACATACACACACACACACACACACACACACACACACAATATAAATATATATATATATATATATATTTATTATATATATATATATATATATATATATATTTATTATCAATCTCTGCTTATGAGTATACAATAATTTCCCATTCTCTTAACCATCACATCCGTACTTGATTCGAAGAAATCTGTCGTTAGCCAACTTTAATTCTATCAATTATTCGCAATTATTCTCGACAAAGCATCTAAGATAAGAAAAACCAACGATCTGATTGGCGAAAGTGGCCGGAAAAATATCTCCAATCAGATGGTAGTAATTCTCATAATTTCGTAATCATGTACTTTTTTGCATTTTCCAATATCTAGCCCTAGTCCAGAAGAATTGCGAAATCCATGAAAATCGAGTTTAACTCATCATATTTCTCACAACTGATATATTATTGAGATATTTTTATTGTTAAGAAGATGATTAAACTATAAATCTTCTGCAGATTTCTGATGGTTCTAAAAAATCGTCGAAAGAAATAATGCCATGCGCGAGAATTAAAATTAATTATATTTGAAACATTCGTCAATACAAATGTATTAACTCCCATGTATAATCTTTTTTTAAAACTTTATATTTATGTTATTAAATTTAAACATTTTATAAAACTTTAAATTTAAGTTTAGAGGGTAAATGAAAAATTTACAAGAAAATAAACACAAAAATTTGTCACAAAATAAACGCAATTTTCCATTTTATTGCATTCACATATATTTCAAGTAGGATCAAAATTTACTCGAGAATGTTAGACAAAGAAATTCATGTTTTAGAAATTCATGTTTTTAAAGTAAACAACTAATACATATATTTCGCAGATATTTTGCAAGATATTATTGAGCACTATTTAAAATTTGTTTTGCTAGCAGCAAAACAAAATGGTAAACTCGAAACAATAATTAAAATATATTGTTATTCTTCGCACGTTTTATTTGAAAAATCCGATGAGAGCGAGCTAAAGGAATGATCGATCAGTACAAGTCAAGGTCCTTTGAATGCAGTGTGCATTCGTTCACAAAGTGCATTTCCGGCTTCAATTGACAACGACCGTTGATGAAGATGAAATGGAAGAGGAAAACCCAAAGAAGGATTTAGGGAAAAGAATATCGAGAAAATATAAAAAAGTAAAGTATATTTAAAATAAAAATAACACTGGATGAAAAATAATATTATACTAAATATAATAATTTCTATACAAAAATTATGTCTACACGCATTATGCATATATACATATGTATGTGTGTTCACACATATGTGCAAATGTAATTTTTCGAAAAAGATTTTAATAAAGATCAATTGCTAACTAAAGTTAGCCATTGTGAATTAATTATATTTTTCGCATTATTTATATATATATATATATATATATATATATATATATAGTATTGTGTGTATATATACATATATATATACACGCACACACATACACATTGTAATCAGAGATACATTTAAAAAGAGATGAGAAATCATTACACAAGTACATTGATTATTCAACGCAGCTAATTTCGAGCATCGCAAGAGAAGTTGTCAAAAACCATATTGTGACACTATCCAATATATTATAAAAAAACTTGTGTAAATAATTAACGAACATTTTACAACGTATTGTCAATCATGATATAATTAAGCTTAAAGAATCTCTCGTGTTTCCCTTTATCAAAATGATTTATAAAGTACATGAAAGAAAAAGTATCAAAGCATATTATCGAGGTCTTTATTTTAATCGAGAATGCGAAATTTAATCGAAATCACAAGACGTTTAAGATCGTTCCCACGGGATAGATATACCGAGACTAAATTTTACGAGAGGAACGTCCAAATGTGCTCGAGGGAGATACCATCATCAGGATAATCTTCTAGAGAGAATAAAAAAAGAAAAAAAGTAAACATAGGAAACAAGATGATATAGGAAGATTTGGGAGGGGGAAGGGGTGGAAGAAAGGAAGGAAGGATAATATTTAGCCCCATTTCTGAAAGAGACCCATCCGTTGACACTGGCAATTGGAACCCCAGAGATTGCAGCGGCAGCTAGAGCTGTAGCAGCAGTCCTTCGGCCGATGGTCACAGTTGCCGCTGCGCCTTATGCACGCTCGTCTAAACAAGTTTATGAACGAGGTACGTCTACTCGAGATTAGGGGAATCGAAAGAATGCTTTTTCGTGACATTGAAACATCGAAGAGAGGGGAAGGGACTAGAAGATAGCAATGTAGATTCATTATGTCTCACGCACATACACAAGTAACGAAACGGATCACATGCTAGATACATAAACTACATGCTAAATACACTATAGATGCTAAAAAAAAAAGTTTCTATAAACCGCAAAAATCGGACTTTTTTATAAAACTTTTATTTCTTGAATATTTTTTTAAATCTCTACAAATTTTGTCAAAATTGAGAATATAAAAATAATCGTTGAGTCTCTCTCTCTCTCTCTCTCTCTATATATATATATATATATATATATATATATATTTTTAATAATTATTAAAATTTATTCAAAAGAAAAATGGGAATATCTTATCTTAAAATTACAAAAATATGTATATATATATATATATATATATATATATATAAATCTAGTTAAAATTACACACATATATATATATATATATATATATATATGTATGTAATTTTAACTAGATAAGATTCCTCCTTTTTCTTTCAATAATAAATTTTAATAATTATTACCATAAACAAAATATTACTAATTTTCTAAATTGACATGCATACAATTTTCGCAATCAGTCAGTCAGAAAGAATGGAATTATGGGAAGCAGGAAAAGATATATTCTATGAGAAAGACTTCTCGTTGAAGAGGATTGTTGGAAAATGAAACTGGAATTGACAAGTAAAATAATCCACTCACTTTTGGGTTGCTCGCATCAGATTCTCTAAAGCGTTGTCTGTATAATCCGAAGAATCGCCACCTTGAAGATCGCCTATGTCTTCTGCAAATATGAAATGAATGATTTGCTTTAATATAGCCTATAATATAAATTAATCCGATTACTTTATTAAGCGTTATATATTAAGAAATTAGAAATTTTTTTTTTTCAATTTATGCGCAAGAATCATATATAAATATATATTCTCTGGATTATCGAAGAATAAGCATATCCTTTGCGAACAGAAAACAGCGTATAACATGTATATCGATATTCATATGAGCTTAAATCAAGGATATTCATATGAACTTATAATCCATAATCTGAGGATTTAAAGACACATTTCATCAAAGAAATGAGAAAACAAAAATAGAAGAGCGTTCTATATACATTTTACAAGACAAAATAACAATAATGAAAACAAACTTGATCTTCAAATTATATATTTTTTATCCGATCACAAATTATACATTTTTACGCGATCACTGGAACAAATATTTTCGTCATATGATAAAAAGAAATTTGCTTTATGAAACGAAATATTCTCTAGTTAAAAATATAACAAAATTACTTGTATGAAACTTGTGAACATATTTCATGAATTAAAATATAACTAAAAAAACATTATTCAGAGTTGTATAATTGTACAGGCTATTTTACATTCAACAAAAAATCAATATAAATTTATTCACAAATTTAAAAAATATTCGCGTTTCCATAAGTAATATATAGAAAATTACGTAATTGAAAAAAAATACAATCTTTTTTAATATTTTATATATTGCTTACATATTTTTAATAAAATAATTTTTAATAAAATTCATGAAAATTTTTAAAAATTTAAGCTAATTTGCATGCACAATACAAATAAAGGAAGTTACATTTAAAATTTTTGTCGTTTCGTTTTCATTATCACATTTTTCTTTGTTTCTGTTATAGTGCAACGTTGCCTAAAAGAAAATTATAGTGATCCATTAAGATACGAGATAAATCTCATTACGTTTCTAAAACTCTACAAAGAAATCGTTCCTGCGACGTAAAGAGATAAGAAAGTAAAAAGACATGTTGAAGCAGATAGAATAAACCGTAGTTTTCTTTTCTATAAAATTTATGTAATTTCGGAAGTTTGTATATTAAATTAATAAAATACAATATCGTTTAATCATTACAAATTTTATTTAATAAAAATAAATTAAAAATTATACATATATAATTTTACACACACACACACACACACACACACACACACACACACACACACACACACACATATATATATATTTATTTATTTATTTTTGTTTTATGATCATCATTATCATTAATTTGTCTTTATAGCGTTTTCTATTGTGGCACCCTCTAAGATTAGAATAGTAATCTAAGAAACACTTTTCTTCTATGAGTTTTCTTCCCTTTTTTAATCGTTTTATTTCCACCGTCTTTATGTTTTAGGAATGCCAATGTTTTAATAAGACTAGTATTTCCAAGAAATTGCGAAATTATTCATACTCATGGCAACAAAAGTTAGCACAAAGTTGACAAAAAAGTTATTTCTTTAGCAATTTAATAAGACAAAAAGAGAAGGAAAGAAAACGAGAAAGAAAAAGAAAATACTTGTGTGAGTATCAGAAAATTATTTTTATAATAGCAACTAATTTCTAAAATTACTACTAAATTATTAATATTTGAATTAACAACATATTAATATTAAATTGTTAACTCAAATGCCTTGCACAAATAAAAAGCAATTCGCATAATAATCTGCAATTAATCTATTTCAGTCTTAATGAATCAAAAGTTTTAATTTTTAATTTTAATTTTAGGATCATTGCAAAAATATTTAAATTGTGTGTGTGTGTGTGTGTGTGTGTGTGTGTGTGTGTGTGTGTGTGTGTGTGTGTGTGTGTGTGTGTGTGTGTGTGTGTGTGTGTGTGTGTGTGTAATAAACTTATAGATATATATATATAAAATTAAATTGTGAAAGAAATATTTATAATGTCTTTGTTATCACTCATATTATTTTATATTATGTTATTGCACCGCAGAATTTATATACAAATATGTATGTATGTATGTACGTACTCTACATATGCACGCAAATTAATTATATTATTCTGAAATATCTTCCTTGCATGTTTGACTATTTACTATCAAAGAACAATTGTTTTTAGAGTGCATGAATTTACGAGATAATATATAGCAAATATGACGGTAGAGTAAATTCTACTTTACTCTCGTTTCTAAAGTAAGATCGTATCTTTGTCCAATAGGAGAACGTATATTTCATGTTTATAAAATGCGATAATCCATATTATATCCACATTGATTTAATATATAATATTTTATATGTCATTTGTTTTCACAAAATCCAAGATTTGAAGTAATATCGCAATGTATGACAAGTTAATATTACAGAATAGTACGTTACAAAATATATAAATAAAAAAAATAGAATGTAATTGATATAACAAATAAAGGAATAAAGGCATAAGATGACGATCACGAAATATCGAGAAACCGATGATTGCAACATCTTCGAAAGGAAGCCCCGATAATCAATCAAACATGGACGTGATTGAATCACTGTAACCGATGTTCCTATCAGAAACTGATTACAATTTCATTAACACTGACAGTTGTTACACAGTTGCACAGTTACATAGTTATCAAGACTTTTCTGTATTTCAAACGATTCATCTTGTTAGCAATTATCGTAATAAACATAATGACATATTCATAGATATCCTTAACTTAGAGAGAACAAAAACTAGAATATCAAAATAATGAATATAAATTCATATTCATCTTAAATAAATAAATCTTTTTCAAAATACTAATTAATTAAACTTTTTAAAGATAATTCTCTATAATAGATCATCCATAATCATCCATACTAATAATCATGCATATGAAGCAAATTAATTCTTTTCTTAAAATCTAACGTATAAAATAAATTCTTTAATGAATAAAAGTAAACTCAAAAGTAAATTTACTTGTTTTATTTCTCCCTAATTTTAATTCTAACAAAAATTCTATATAAAATTCTATGGAAAATGTCAATGCAGTATGCAGAAACTTTAATTACGTAATATTTAATTACAAATATAATTTTAATTATACAAATATGTCTCATTAGAAATATCAAATATCTGCATGTAAATGTTATTTTTATAAATGTGATATCAAGTCTAAGTTAAACTTGACAATTTTAACGCAGAGGCGTCATTTAGAGGCGTCATCTGTGTCTATATGGCGTATGCGTCTGATTATACATAAACATGCATCACTTGTACTGTCTGCGACTTGGTTGACTCGGTGAATTCAATCCGTTTTTTTATAAATCATCATCGAGCTCTTTTATAAAAATATATCCGTTTCTATTGTTTACTTTTTGCCTTAAGATATTTTTATACTTTTGATTTAATTTTGATTTTTTAATTTTTTGCACACTTATTTAAAGGATTTATTACGTACATGATATCTAATTTGTAATGTTATCTGTAGCAACTTTGTAGTATAATAAACGCAAGACTCCTAACAAACGATGAAAAAAAGCCATTATGCTTCGGTGAATTACACGAAGTTGCAACGAGTTTTGGAATATTGTAACGCTGATGAACAAAGTGCGCTATTACAGTTTGCAAGTTTTAATACTCGCAAAGTCTTTTCGATTAATTCCGGAACGTTAAATAAATTAGAATACCAATCAAAAAGTTCTCGATGTTGAAACAACTTTTAAGAAGTTTATTTGTATTTTCAAATAACTATCGATAATTCTCTGCTATATAATTTAAAAGAGACTTAATCCTAAAGAAGAGATCTAAACAAGGTAAACCCAATCAGAATTCTATTCAACAAGATTTTCCAGCGATTTCAGTTCTAGCAAAACAGATATCTGTTTTAATAAAACTTTCTATGCTGGGTGATAAATTTTAACTAGGAAACTTGATTCATGAACATATAAAATACACAATATTCATAACTATATTTTAATGTGTCAAAACTTTTATTTAAGAATAATTGACATGTAAATATAGCTTGGAAAGCTATATAGTTTTATCCTGTTTTAAAGAACGTGATACGTAATAAAACATAAATTATTATCTACTTTTTACATAACATATATGTATATAAGTTGTGCAAAAAAGTATATAATATATAAAAAAATTATTTAAATCTTTTTTTCAAAAATATAGTGTATTGTAAAAATTTATTTAGTTCCAATGTATATTTATTTTTGACAATTACAAAGCATCATTTTATTGCGCGTACATACTAAACAATATTAAAAAAAAATAAGAGAGCATTTCTATCTTCAAAAACATTTGTTTTGTTTAAAAAAACAGATTTCTGTTCACGTCTCGTGAAGGCTAAAAAAAATACAAATATACAAATATAAAAATAAAGAGATAAATCTTTTTATAATTGAGAAGGTATTCCATTAAAAGCTTTCTATCAGCTAGTTATATCAAAGTCAGTAACGAAAAATTAATTAAGTTGGTTGACATTTTCAAAATTTTTATTTTATTTTTTTCATTTTCTTTATATAAGCACGCGACGCAAGTATATTAATTGCATTTTCTGAAGAAAAATGTATTAACCAAATGTATTAACCATTAACCACTGTAAAAAGTGAATTTATAAATTGCAATGTATATACATACTACTCTTTTGTACTTTTTTATATATCTTTTTTTATATCTAGTAATTCGGTATTTGCATTAAAATGTAAAATACATTTGGTTGTTTACATTATAAATAATAGATAATAAACATCATTTTTGTCGCTGTTGCGCACAAAAATTAAATATAATTTCGGATCTATAGGCTGTATGATGATCCAGATAAACGCAAATGTTCAAAAATATCATAAAGACATGTAAAGACATTTAAAAGATAAGTCTTAAATTTTTGCAACATCTCTTTCTCTGAACATCTCTTTCTCTTCTCTAGACATCTCTCGAGTTCTTAATGTTTCTGAGTTGCATTTGAAGCAGATTTATTATAATAAACTTGCAGATTGCGACTCAACACACAAAAAAGGATCAAACTGTAACTCACCACCATCGTCGAAGTAGGGAATGGCGAAGCTCATGTTGGCCAAAACGACCAACAAAAGAGACAACCATAGCAACCAAGACCTCATGCCTCAGGATATGCCCGGTCAGCTTACAATTCGACTCGCGTTCACGAAAGTCCGGTAGAGATATAACGCAAATGTCCGTTCCGCACCTCCCGCTTGTCCTCCGTTCCGGAAAGGAATCTCACCCTCGGCTCACCACCGAGTACTGGAGTGCGAGTGAGGGTTCCACCACGATCGTGGCGCTTATATAGACGCGGGAGGCGTGGCGATGCGCCCCCACGAGAATATGTAGAAGCAAAAGCTTGAGCTGCTGGATCAGACGCGAAGTTTTCCATGCGCGCTCCGGTATGCGCCATTTGATCACGCGTTACAGGAACATCCCCTTCAACAACGGACAGAGGGATAAGATCGTTTTCGACTGCCGTCTGCTCGTATTTTTCGACAAAAACTCGTACTCTCGGAGAGGAGCAACTGGTTGGGAAGCAAAGTATCTAGATTGTTCTCTTCTTCTCTTCTTCTCTTCTTCTTCAGCCTCTTTCTTATTCTTCTTTGTATCTTTCTTCTTCTTTTCTAATTTCGCAAGTTTTAAAACGATTCAACTATTTGCCTTTAATAGTTAGACGAGAATCTAAATTTTAGAGATGTCATAATTAAAAACAGAATATACATCTTGAGCCATAACTTGTGATAAACTAACACAAAGTGAGTAATTTGTAACCGAATACCAAAATAGAAATAAAGGAACGCGATATACTTATATTATATTATTGTTAAATATTTCATTTTGGTTTATAATTTATATTTATATTATACTGTATATTATACTTTAGTATTCGTTAATATAAACACGAGTTCGATTCATATCATATTTTTTCTACTTTTTTTATATAGAAAGGATGAAAAGGGAAAATGCTCGCTCTATTTAAAATTTTTATTCTCTATTCTCACATTTCTATCTTCTCTGTATGAAATGATTTTTATGAAAATAGTTAAAAACTACGTTATGTGGTTATGTCGTTATGTAAACTGGCCATTGATTGAACTATTTAGCAGCATAATATTTTAAAAGAAAAAAAAACATTTGTTTACTATAAATGATATAAAATTAAATAATAAGTTTTTTTAATAAACTATTTATTAATATTAGTTGAAATTTAGAAACACATAGACTTTATGGCTGCTTAGAAACTATTCAGGTTGAGATAATCGCTTTGAATTTTAGTGATAGAAATCATAGACGTGTCTATCCATATAACGAAAGGATAATTAGTTCAATCTTCTCGTCCTTGATAAGCAATTTGGCAAATCGCTGTAATTTGTTCATTATAGGATTGTTGTTGAATACGGATTTAATAAAAATTTGTTTACCAGACATAACCCTTCTAGTTTGCTTGAGTTTCCGACGGAGATAATAGTGGAAATCAGCAAACATTCGCAATTCAGATTAAATATATTTGAAAATTTGAATCTTATTAAACTATTTAAGACTGGATTCTGAGGATTCTGTATACAGTAAAGAAAGAACCATATATCGCTGCTTCTCTCCATGTTTTATTCAATAAAAATATTTTAAAAAAAACATTAGATATTTTTAACAAGAAGAAACTTTATCTTATTTTTATAATTAATAAAAATTTGAAAGCTAAAATTCGAAATATATTGCACTTTACTTAAATTACAATAAACATATAAAACTATAATTTAGATAAAGAATAAGTTCATGTTATTCATTTATCTTTTTCTGCAACTTAGTTTATGAAGAAATCTTCGAATCTTTAATAATTTATAATTAATGTAATGCATGCCTCAATATTTGTATCATAATGATTTCTCTTATAGGTTAATAAAAAAAGAAACGCGCATGAGAACAAATATATACATCAAAATCATTTGTTTGTATGTAAAGTAATTTCACTTTCCGGCCCCCGTTAGGTGACAAAATAATGATTTCTCACTGGTGGCGTTTCAAGAACGTCATCATGACCGTCATGTTATACATTCGGCATTGTTCGACCAGAATGCGCAATTTACTTTATTCACGCAAAGCAGTTCTGAGCGTCGACTGCAGCTGTAACGGACGTGAATCGCTGCGACAAACTCGAAAGCTGCGACACGCGACAGCCTCGCAAAAGCCTGAACGAAACAAAACTCTGTACATTATGCAATACATAATGGTTCAAAGTACTTGTGTCGTATCTTGCGATGCAACAAAGTAAATTTGTTGAGTTTGTCCTGCCTTAAGAATTTAAACTCAAAATGGAAAGACGGGAATAGGTGGATAATAGAACTCATCGTCTTTTCATGACATTACTTATTACCGTAAATTATAAGACTAAATTTACAAGACTCGCAGTGCAATACTGAATCAATCAAATACGATTGTTCAATTACGAACTTTTCAATTACAACTTTCGCACACTCTTATATAATAATATATAATAATATATAATTTTTATGTTTAATGAAAATTATGAAAAACTTACAAATTATTCTAAATAAACCACGTTTAAAAATAATAATAATAATATAATAATACAAAAATAAAATATTTATAATTATTTTTTAATAAATTACCACGCACCAATAATAGCGTTTGACTTACTTACTTGCCTTCTAATTTGCATTTTCATTGTAATTTTCGAAAATCATTGACGATATATAATTTGCTAATTTAAAAATAAAATATAACTAAAAATAAAACCTGTGATTTTGGAACTTGGATCAAAAATTATTTAAGTAAATAAGTAGAAGTATGCTTTAAGAAAAATATAATTAAAAAATAATGACAGAAATCTCTATCTCTTTATATAAGTATTTTAAGTATTCAAGCTAATTCATTCATAAAAAAGTAATTTCATTGGTCTGAAAATAAAAATTTAATTTCATTTGTATCACCACTTTTTTAAAACTTTAATTTTTATTTACCAATTAATGTTAGACCAATTAATTTCTGCATCGCAATGAAACTTTATTTTTTTTATATGTATAAATTATGATCTTGAATACTTATTATAAAATACTTATATTATATATAAAAAGATAGAGGTTTTTGTCATTATTTCTTAATTAGATTTTTATTAAAGCTTATTTCTATTTTTTATTTATTTAAATAATTTTTTATCCAGATTCCAAATTGTCACAAAACTTTTTATATTATATTTTATATTATTTTTAAGTACAATTTAAAATAATTTATAATTTTTTTATAATTCCTTTATTATATATATAAATGCGACACATTTTTAATTTTATATTGTCTTTTTTTATAGTATCTCTAAATTTGAGATACTAATTTCAAAATAAAAATTATATTTCGAGGATATATTTTAAAGGATAGAATGTATTTTACATTGTCAAGATATTTTTCATGATATATTAATACGAGATTCATGCATGAGGTAATAATAAATATAATAATAATAATAATAATAATAATAATAATAAATATAAGGATTCAAGGTATGAGGAGAACAAGGTATTAAAAATATCACTTTTATAAACTCAATGTTTTTCTTTAAAAAGTATAAGACTTCTTCTATATATCTCGTGTATATAGGAAGAGGTACTTGACGTTACAGATGTATCATCAGATGTAGCATTTAGTATATATCAATTATTCTTAAAACGAAATATAATCAAGAGCAATGTTCCGCACTCTGTCATAAACGATGCATATTATTATAATCTAATATATTTGTACCACAATAAGTTGTATTCTCTCCTCAATAGAGAACTCCTGATTTTGAATAACATTAACTCTTTTATTTTTGTCTTGATATTTGTGCTCCTTGCACAATTGAGATTTTTATTTCAATGCGTATCTCCAATTTTTGGCAATAGAAGATATACGAATCAAAGTATAGATTCCATTTTATCGCGCATGGTTTTATACAATTGATTAAATAATTTCGTGATAGCTACAAACTCCTTAATGTTTATAACGAACTCCATTGTGGCTAACTCCATAATGAGTACTGATTGACTTTTGTTCATTTTGTATCAATGTAAATTAATTTTAATCTTGGAGTTTAACTTGCTTGCTATATTGATAGAAATGGACATCTGTCGATGAATCGACAATTATTATATAATTACTCTTTGCACAAGTCAGAAGAAGACTCTCATTACATATGCTATGGTCATTGCTATGGTCATCGGAAACGCAATAGCCGAAGTTCATCGCGCATATGAATTTTACAACATTCTTCACGTAGCATAATATTGCCATATGGATTAATTTTTTAAACAAACTAATACTCGATTCCATTAACGTAGATTAACTTTAATCTCGGTTCAACTTATTCTTTATTTTTTTTTAAGAATTAGAAAAAGATGAAGTTGAACCGAGATTAAAGTAATTCTATGTTGGTGGAATCGGGCACAAGTTTCACTGTTTTTGGAGTGTAACAGCAGAAAAAAGTAACAACAAGATTCGAGTTAATTTTTGCAAATAATTTACATACGATTTGACGTGAGAAGATTAAAACAAAAAGGATAAATAAAAAATAATTAACAAATCAAAAATAATTTTAAAATATTTCGGTGATATTAATGAATAGTAATCAATTAAGAAAATAAAGAATATACATAATATAAGAATATTTATTATTAAATTGTACATGAATTGTACATGAATGTATACATCAAGAAAACATCAGTGGTTTCTTAGAAAGTTTATTTAGAAAGTTAGACATCATGTAATTTTAGGAATAATATGTAATTTTCATAGAATTTATATCTCATATACTCGTTTGAAGAAATAAATACATAAACTATCGCACATTTCTACCTAGTTTGTAGTTCTTCTTTTCATGAAAATTAAACTCGTATTGTTCCAATTCGTATTTCCAATATATCCACTCTATCTCGTGTCTTTCTGCATTCTCTTCTAAGATTAAAATAATATGATACATTTCTCTTTTACATGTACAACATTGATGTAATTTAAAAACTTACTTGGATATTCGCCTTCGTTATTAAGTTTCTAAATTGCATTCAGAAAGTTAGCAACGCTAAGAGTTACAGAGAAGTTGTCGCCTAAACCAGATACGGGAAATATAATGAAATGGTCGACAATGTATCCATTATTCAGAACCTTACTTTGATCACATAACCATAAATGCCTTTGTGATAACTGAGTTCCAATGTTTACTTAAGAACAATACAATTTTAGCTTGCCACAAATGATGAAAAAATTAAGAAAACATCTTTCCATTCTTCTAATATTAGAAATAAATATTCTCGACGTTAAATAAATTTAGAAGTATTTAAATAAAAATATAAAATTGTTAAATTTTAAAATATAAACAATTATAAAAAATATACATTTTTTCGACCATAATCTAATTGCTTCATAAAAATTATATATTTTTGTTTAATGGAGAACGATAGAATAAACAATAGAAAAAATTTGCTCTTTAAAAAAAGCTCTTTAAGCAAATAAAAAGATACATGAATTTTTAATTGTGATGTTTTTATGTGCACATATTACATATTTGTTCCATCTTTTCATTTGAGGCATTGGATCTGTTAAAAAGTTAAAGTCGCACATATTTTTTTTTTTTCTTAAGTCACGTTCTCATTAGCGAAAACTCAACTAGTAACGAAGACAAAGTCCTGTGCATAAAAAACGAGTCGAAGGTAGATTTACGACAAAAGTGACTTTCCTCTTTCAAGAAGAAAGGGTTGTCATCATGGGTGACATAGAACAACCGAAGGCAATGCCGAAATAGTAGCTATAAATTGCTGGCTGTCGGTGATTGGGAAAGAAAAGATCCTCGGTGGAGCGATTGCAAACTTACAAGAGTATAATATGTTCCTTGAGCGTATTCGGATAAATCGCATTTATTCTACATAATGTTTTCGAGTTTACGGTTTCCTTTTCCGCACATCTTCCTCTAGTTGCTCGTATATTACAAAGGTCGTCCAAATTATATATATATAATTTATATTATTTATTAATTATATATATATATATATATATATATATATATAAATATATAAATGTAGTGCTTTTCAAAGAAAAGCAATCCAATTTTTTGCATCAAAACTCCTATTCTTATCTGTATTGGCGAATGGTGGTGATGGACTTTCTATGGAAAGCTTTAAAAATCAGTATATATTTAGATACCGATGTAAAAAATCTTTTCTAAGAAGTTGATTTTGATAAAATATCTGGATATTTTTTTTTATATAAGTTATCTAATTTTTCAATACTTGTTAAATAATACATAACTAATATTGGAATCATTATAATTATAAAATGCATATAAAATCATTTTTACATAAATATTTGTATTTACGTAAAATACATAAAGATTACATATTGAAAGATGTTGTATCTCTGAGAATACAAATCCTGACATTGAAAGTAATTAAAAGCAATACCATGCATTTTCTCTTTAAAAAATATGTCGTTATTAAATGAACGATTATTAAATAACGCCTCTCTCCCTTCTCTCTTTCTCTCTCTCTCTCTCTCTCTCTCTCTCTCTCTCTCTCTCTCTCTCTCTTTGCTATTTTCTTTTACCTTTATTATATTTTATAGGTATATATTAAAAAAAGTTTCAACATTTTATTATAAATGTTTTAAATATCTTTAATAGTCATTGTGTCAAAATAAAAAATAAAAACTAAAAGAAAAATTCAATATTCATTATAATTATTAAAAAGTAAAAAAAGAAGATAACATAAAATATTTTATAAATTTTTATTTATTTCGACGATATATCAAGATTTCTTTGCTTTTCTACATTTTTTTAGGTGAGATAGACCGCGCGCGTGTGAATATGAAAAAAATGTATATATTCGTATTTGCTAATTTAAAAATAGCAATAATGATACGAAGAAATATCACGAATGAGATATTCCAATCTATAAAATTTTCGATAATAATGTGGATTCTTGTTCTTATTCTCGAAGACACGGGTTCCCTTTTCCACGAAAACGAGGAATAGGAAGAAATGAAAAAGGCACGTCCATACCAAGGCAGTCATAAGCAAGAAATCTGATGTCATATCCTAATTGGCGTTTATGGTACACGAGGGTGCCATGCATCAGCTGATGTTATATGTCATCTATATAATGAGTTACCGGAGACCATGGAGACTTCATTATAGAGTACGCAGATGATCTTGAGCTTTATAGACAATTAGTATATACTCGTACCTATATCTTGACCTGGCTTTTCGATATAATAAATTAAGCACAAGTTATAGACTACCACTAAAGGATATTATAAAATGACGTCATTATATTAATAATCGTGCTTGATAAATTTTTTTTCGCTGCTAAATTCATATAGAATCTATATATAAAAGCCAATAATAAATACACGATGCAGATGTTAAAAGCTGACATCTGTTCAAAATTTAGATTTTAGAGAAAGAAAATATCCATGTTTTTTTTCACGGATTTCTTGTTTCGCGATGAAAAAAATTGATATTGTAACTGTAACAAATAAAAATATGGTTACAATGTAATATATTTTTGCGAAAGGGACACGTTAACTAAGATAAAGCGTTGAATTGCTCCTTTCAACTAAAGCTAATTCACTCGATTCAAATGTTAATTTCGATTGCTGCTTATCAATTGCACGATTGTTGTCTTTACTGAATGCAGTCGATGATTTCGCTGATATTTACAAATTTCTCTGTAAAATAAATCGCCATCTAAATGTCTCTTTAGATTAACCCGATGGAAGTGATTGAAGATGTTGAAGATTCGCGAGACTACTTAACAATCTACAAGAAAGATTATCTTGGAAAGAGAGACAAGGCTGAATACAAATTATTACCAAAATATCCCCTATCCTCGAACATTTTGAATGAATCATACAAGTATTTGAACACACGATTGAAAAATCAATCGCTACCTAAAAATGAACGTAGTGAAGATCCAGTGGACTATTTAAATAGGGTAAAGATGTAATTTCGTTAGAATTGAAATAGATTTATCACTAATTGTGTAGATTATTGAAAATATAGATACGCGACAAATTTTGTCACTTAAGAAATGCTTTGCCGGAAATTGTGCCGGATGAGAACGTGATAGAACGTGAAGAGCAGAAATCGATCAAGACCGTGTATCAACTAGATTATTTGACAGAAATTAGAAAGGGTTCGTTAATTACAATAATTATGTTGACTATTAAATATATATATATATATATAGAACAGACAACAAGTAACTTGAAAGTTATGTGATAATAATACCTTTTACCTTTTAAAACATATTAGACGTATAAAAAATTATAAAGAATCTTGTTTACTTACATAATTTCTCTCGATATTATAATAATACGTTATTACAAATATTTTCAATCGCAATCAGATCACCCACGTAGAGAAATAATATTACCGCAAGACTGGATTATACCCGAAACAATTCAAAAACGTGCGTACCGAAATCCATGGATAATCGCAACAAGAGAATTAATAAAACCATCAAAAATTTTCAAACCATGCAATAATTTGGATCCTAATCTTAAAGAAAGAGAAATTCTTCGTATAACGTATGTAAAATACATGGTATTAATATCTATATTACGATCCAATGCATAATTTCAGATTTTTAAATATTTTTATAGTACTGGAAACTCTGAATATTCTGATACCATTGGAATTGCAAGGGAAAGAATTAAACAAATATTTCCAGAAATGAAAGATAGCATCAGTTTACAAAACTCATATCCGGGAATATCTGACTCGGAATGTTCGCTGATACTAAAACAACATTTAGTTCTTCCTGCAAAAATATTCTAAATTATTATTGAACTATAATTTTATTTAAATGAGATATAAAATTCTCATCAGAGAGGCGAGGTAACAAAAGCATAAATGAAATAAATCATATGCAAAGTGTTAGAAAACAGAATCCATATTAAATTCATGTAATTACATTTTTCACTTTGATTCCATATTCTTCATTTCTTTTTAAAAGTAATAATTATCTTATGATAGTAGTAATTATCTTATGATAAATCACTTATATGACTACAAGTCTACATACTATACATTCATACCAACACACAATCACACAATGTTGTAACATTGCTTTCAACTCACATATTTCACTCTATTTTCGTATAATTATTTACATATTCTGGTGAAGTTTTATTTTATAAAATATTTTCCGACAAATTGTAAGTACTTGATATTTCATATAACAAATTCATCCATCAAACGTTTGAATGTTTCTATGTTTACAACTGACATTCCACAAAACATTAAATATTGAAGTAATAAACGAACATAATCAACTAATTACTCGAATAATCTAGTAGTATGATCATTATAAATTCTATTGCTCGCTTAATTATTGTTTGTATATTTTAAGTATATTTATCTTACAAATTACAAAGAATAATATACTTGAAGCTTATAGCGCTAAAAAAGCAAATAAAGAAAAACAATATAATAATAAAAGAAATATTTAAAATTTAATGAGAACTAAATTTAAAATTAAATAAGAACTAAATTTTATTTTAAAAAATATAAAAATAAATGGCAATAATAATTTCGTAGAACAAAGAATATGTATTTTTGGAAACGTATTAATGTATTATAAATGTATTTTTGGAACTTATATTATTTTAAGATTGACATTGTGAAATCAACATTCCTAAATTAAATATATACATAAAGTGCAAAGCATTATAACGATTAATGCGAAAAATCGAGTTTAAATGTATATTATAATAATACTTGTATACTTTGTAATAAAAAAATAATATATAAGTCCAGTAAACTTATATATAATTTTATGAATCTTTTAATTATAACAAAGATACATATATCTAAAGAGAGAGAAATGAACTAATCTAATCTAATCTAAAAAACTACCCAGCACATAATATATACAATTTATAATTTCAGTCTCTCACTTTGCAATATCAATACCAATATCAAATTTTATTAATTTGATAAGGGTATTTATTAGCTAAAAAAATTCATATATGTTCACACAGAATTATTTTATAATGTGTTATTCCAGACATAAAACTATTTTTATAAATTTTGATTCATATATATTTTATTAAACAAAACTGTCAAGTATCTATTTAACTATAACAAAATTATAAAAATGTAAATACTGCTAGGGATTGTAGATATAATTTAATACACACACACACACACACACACACACACACACACGCACACGCACACGCACACGCACACGCACGCACGCACGCACGCACGCACGCACGCACGCACGCACGCACGCACGCACGCACGCACAAAGTACTCCAGGGGACAATAGGATAAACTTTTTATATACTAATTAATACCATATATTTGTAAAATTATTTTGTACATTAAATCGTTCAGCATATCTTGAATCAATTTTAAATAAATCTCAGATGTTTAAATATCTTGAAATATAATACAAGAATATATGAATTTTATAATATATTTAACATTGCAATGAAAATATTCTTGTTAATCTTTTTCCCCTTTCAAAATAGAATTTATTAAGCCTCGGTTGTCTCTCTGCAGTCATATTGAATTATAACGTCAGAGGCGAGAAATGACATAAAAAGTTTCTTGCATTCATATCTTTATCTTGTACTTTCCCTTAAAAACATGATATTTTCGTATTCTTAAAACTTGTAAAAAATATCAGAACTAAGATATATCTGTCTAATAAATCATGTAAAAATGTAAAATAATTCTTGAGATAATGGTACTGCTTAGCTATTAGAAATTATCAGATCGTTAGAGCTAGTTGTTTCTGAGCTGAGCAGTGACCATTATTTCAAGAATTATCTTACACTTTTATGTGATTTATTGGTATCTTCTCAGATATCTTACTTTCTGATATTTTTTACAAGTTTTAAGAATACAAAAATGTTTTTAAGAGAAAAGTACAAGATAAAGCTATACGACGCAAGAAACTTTTTACATATCATTTCTCGCCTCTGACATCACACAATCCAGGTCGCGCCATGAGAGAACCGAGCCTTAATATTTTAACGATTAAAAGTAACTAAGTTTGCTGAAAAATAGTACAACTGGAACACTATATACCTAATTTTGTATCTAAAGATTACCTTTTTCATAAAAATTACACTTATATTATACATATCGCACTGGGATATATTTACAAAATGCAGATGTTCAATATTAATCATCGACACAAGTCTCATATTTGTTTTTTAATCCAATTTATACTATTATCTATATTAATCGATTATTTGAGATAATGTTGTCATCAGAGATCATATCTTGCAGAGGAATATTTGGTTTCTGCAACAAACAATTAGAAACGGCAAATGTAATTTGTATCTCTGGGAGATCACAGACGACTCCGATTAGAGAATAGAAACTGTTATCTTACTTCAAATATAATCGTGGATGCCATATTGTCTGTGTCGTGATATTGTACACCTACATTTGCAGCTGCTATTGCTATTGTATGAATATTATCGGTGCTGGTTGAGGTTGTGATGTGCTGGGTAATCGTGGTGTTTGCATTTTCTCTACTGTAACCATTATACTCTTATATGCGTAAAATAACGATGTTGAGACACCTAGTTTCTCATTCTTTTTGCTATTGAGAAACTTGTATTAGGAAAATACAAATTAGAACTTACTTTCGTTTCTTTGCTTGACCTGAATGGAAACGACCACCTTCACCACGAATTCTGTTCATCGCATGTCGATGACGGGATTCGTGAAGATATTTCTATGAAATAAAATCTTGTGTTATTTTTGTATCTTTGCAATCCATATATGTATGTGTGTATACATATATATATATATATATATATATATATATATATACAATCATATATACATATGTACATACATATATACACATATACATATGTACGACACATGTACACAATACGAAATAAATGTATAAAACTTTAAATTTTTTTCATACAATAATGTATTGCATATATATATTCAAATAGATCAAAAATCTAATTTTAAAATATACATCAAGAACAGAAAATTATTTGTGAAAAAATTAAAGGATACTCACTGGTCTTTCCTTAGGTATTTTTCCTTCAGCTTCCAGTTTAGCACGTGCTTGCCGACGTTTCAGTATCCGTCTATATTGTTTTGCATTGACGTAAAGTGGTTCTTCTTCAAGAAGTTCAGCATTAGGCAATGCTACTCTTTGGAACTGTGCTTGCCCGCTATTACCTGGTACCATCTAAATAATAGATATAACAAAACATGATTAGTTATTACTTCATGATAAAATGTTATTTCTTTTGATCCTTAAAATATTCATATATTGATATGGTAAAATATTATGTAACATATATCAAGAGCAAATATTTTATTCATATAATATAAGAATGACTTTAGAACATTAATTATACATTACATAGTCGGCATTATTGTAGAGTAAGCGAAATGCACAATGAAAACATAGGCAATAGGAATAGGGAATAATACAGGCAACAAATTTTAACCTTGGGAAACCAGGTATCAATGTACAATAGAAAACATTTTCCCATAGGTTGAAATTTGTTGCTTGTGTTTTTCATTGTGCATCCAGTTTTATACAAACTGATGTGAAGCACATATGCATAAACTATATAAATGGAAAACTTTTCTTCTAGATAATTACCATTACGACATTTCCTGCTTGTGATACTGTTGATGTAGGACTACCTAAAGGTTGTACTGGAGTTGTAGTAGCTGCTGTAGTTGTAGTCTGCGAGGTTGTACCAGCAATTTGCATAAGATTGCCATTAAGGTTTATCACTATAAATTGAAACATGTTAGAATAGAAATAATTAAATTAAATATGATAGATATATTTTTCATTTACCCGTTGGTTGCGCTTGTTGAACTTGACCTTCCAGTTGTACAGGTTGATAAATATATGTCTGTCCATCTGGAGTTTGAATGATTTGTGGTGTCTGTGGTTGTTGAATAACTATCTGCTGACCCGTGCTAGTCAGACTAGAAACTGGAACCACTTGGATCTGTCCATTAGGTGCCGCTACTTGTATTGCCTGTGGAAGCATCATGGTCTGACCACCTTGGCTCATCTGAACCACTTGTACAGTTCCACCAGTACCTCCAACTACAACCGCCTGTCCTTCGCTAAGTTGCTCCATATCTGAATATTTTTGCTGCAAAAAGAAAAAAAATAAAATTTTCTTAACAAAAAGCATTGGCAAAAAAATATCGCAAATCAGATATCGCAATCAGATATAACAAATGATACAATATATGTACCATTCATATCATATCATCCAATTCGCATAGTCCGTCCATTAGACTACATCGCGTAGTCGCATGCGAAGTTAACGCGGCAGCATTCTAGAAATGTTGTCTCTGTGCGAGAGTGGGACGCTGGTCGCCGACGCGACGTGGCGACGGTGATACCGCCGAGTCGTCGTCTCGCGCACGAGAACCACGTGCGATCGCGCGCGAAACGCAGCACGCGCAGCTATCTTCCGGAAGATCTATCTTCCGATGAGACGAATATCGTAAAGATATGCCACGCGACGCGTCGCGTCGCGTCGTGTCGTGTCGTGTCGTGAGAGCACGTGAGAACAGAAACGCGCGCGCGATACGCTTCGAAGGCCGCCACCGCCGCTACGATTCACGGCGTCTCGTGGCGTAACGTATGCCGTATGCCTCGGCCGAGACAGAGACTCGCGTGGACCCACGACGACGACGCGGTCCGTGATCCGCGCGATCCACGATACGTACGTGCAAGGAACCCGTGAGGTCGCCCGATCGCGGATGATCCGAACAGGAAACCGGGTCGATCGCCATCGGATACGACGCGGACGTTCGTGTGTGGGAAGGACACGGTTTCGCCTCGACAAACATGGCCGTGTGGCAATGGCTTTTTTGGCGTCGATGAAGGCGCTGGCCCGCGCGGAAAGACACGGGACGCGGCCGCGAAATCGGGGTTAATCGCGAATGTGGGCGCGCGACCGCGCTGCGTATCGGGTTGATGTTTGATAATTTGTGAACTTACATTGGATATTTTCGTGGGCACTTTCCCAATTGGTCGGCGAATTGAGGACCAATGGTCGGCGAAAGACCGTCCCCAGCTCTTGAGTATTGGTGGCACTGAACGGTATAAACTGCCAACGGTATGAACTCCGATGGCAGCCGGACGCCAAGACCGGTCGATGCCCCTCTGCGCCTCTATGCGGTCGGCCAATCAACTTACGTGTCTCATCCCCCTCCCTCAACGCGCGCAGTTCAAAGTTCGCATTTACGGTTAATTTTACTATTTTTTTCCAAGAATTCGTGTTACAAGGGACAAAGGGACAAAGAGAGACTTCTTTTCTTTTTAATAGTTTATTCTTTCTAAATCCATTTTGCGATATCATAAGAGAAACAACATACAAGGTGAAGGTACAGATCATTCCTAAATTCACATAAACGCCAAAGTAAAATTAAATGATAGATTTTGTGAAAGGAAACAAAGAATTTTTTTCTCTCTATAACAAATACAATATAGCTTTTATGTTCTTATTTCTTTTCTATTTTCAACTACCAACAATCAGATCTTTTAATAGGAAGGCATTCCAATTTTATCTACATAGATATACCTGCTTCTCTCTCTCTCACACACACACACACACACACACACACACACACACCACACGCGCGCGCGCATCATCATACACACACACGCACGCACGCACGCGCGCACGCGCGCACGCACGCACACATGCATCATAATGCATGACATCCATATACATACATACACACAACCGTATACATACATACATACACATAACCGAAAGTATATGCGCAACATACACCAAGATAAAACTTTTCCCATAGCTTTTAAAGAATTTTGGACGACGATTAGAAATTCTATTTTAAAGTTTTAAAAGCTTAAAGGAATAAAATTTTCCTTAATTTTGTATTAATCATTTAATTTTTCATATAAATTAATATTAATAGTATTTATAATTATTTATATTAGTTTTCTTTCATTATATCGCATCGTACATGATGTAATATTATTGTTTCAACTTTTGCACAAATTTTTCTGTTATATATAATTTTTAAAAGTAATAAATCTTATATCAAATACTTCTTACACATTACAATACAAAAAAAACCATAGCCATATCGGATTTTATTAAATTTATTAAACGATGATAAAATAGCACTTTTATACTTTTTTATCTTTGAAATGTATATACAAGGTATCCTGTCATTATTGCATAAGGATCGGTACATTCTCTGACCATTTTGAAAATGGTTTTCTTTTACAGTAAAAATATTCAGATATTATCTTTTAAAAATATATTTTTTTCTAAATTAAATTTTAAGATTGCAAATAGATAGATCGCGAAATTATATTTTTTAATTTATTTGAAGTGAACTTTATTTTCATAGACTGTGTCTATTTAAAATTTAATTTCATGTAAACAATACATGAAAACAATAAAATGTAAAAATGAAACAAGTCGCGAAAAATAATAATCCCTCTTGATATTTTTGCAAAACAATAATATAAAATATTTTCGCAAAAGGACAAATACTCAAAGTTAGATAAAAATGTCATTAACTTTGTTCTTACATGGTAATGACGAGATATCTTGCATATATACATATACACATATATATATATATATGTGTGTGTGTGTGTGTGTGTGTGTATGTATATGTATATATAATCTTTTTATATCGATATACATAACGAATATTACAATAACAGGTAAATTCTCTACATAAAAATTTCATGTGATGTAGATAAAATATGCAAAACATTGATGGCATAATTCTCAATCCTCTACTTGAAAATAAAAAATAAAAGAAAGAAATGTATATTTATTCAACAATTTTGAAGCTATTGGTATGTAGCAAGCATAAACAATAATAACAATAGTAGTAGTAATTTAACATTTTATATAATACATTACATATTAAATATTAAAATCGATCCTTTGTTTTAGCATAAGCTAGAATTGTAATTCGGACTTAGGTCGATTTATTTCGACAAGTGTTTGCTCTTTTGATGCCATATGATGTAAAAGTTCCAGTCAAATGAGATGAAATTATAAATTAATTTGAGAGATGTTTAACAATCACGACAGAAATGGAACCACCAAATCCTCCTTGTGTTCGACTTTTACATCGCTTAATGCTGTCACAGCCTTGTTGAGCATTTCTGTAATCTATATATTTAATCTGTATATTCATGCATTTACTTTCATTGTCATCAAACATTATGATGACAAATGTGATAGAAAAAAACAAAATTGCAAAATACTTACCAGTTCTTGATCTTCAGTAGCAAGTGGGTCAGCCGCTAATATTCGTTCAGGAGCAGGCATATCCTTAAGTAAGCAAGATGCAGCTTCGGGGAGTTTAATTCTACCCGACTCTATTCTCTTTGAATAAGCACGAGATCTATCCATATATTCGTGTTGTTCTAGATTATGTGTGTCTAATGCACCTACATCTATAACATTGCTGTAAAAAGAGAATTAAATCATAATTTTCAGATAGAATTTATCTTGACAAAGTAAATCAATATTTAAAAAAGTAGAAAATTGTATCCTCGAAAAAAAGTAAAAATAAAAATGTATTCCAAAGTTAGATCAAATATCAAATAAAATCTACTCACGCTGCAGTTTCATGTAAAATTCGATTTAATGCACTCTGTTCATCTGTTTTCTTAGGCACGGAACTTGCATATTGGTTAACATAATCATCACTGAAAATAAACAAAATACAAAAACATTGATTTAATTTTATTTAAGATTCCAAAATACATATTTGGAAGTGTAAATATTCAAAATATTTACACTTGATAAACAAATAACTCACCTATGTACTCTTGGTATATTTGTATTGTTACTGACGGGATCTACCAATAAATGTGTCCTCTCGTTTGCTTCTCCACTCTGTAAATAAATTATCATGTGTTACATATTAAAATATGCAATCACAATTATGCATTTTTGTTTCTTTCTACGGTTACATTTTTTTTAACGTCGCAATGTAAAAATTTCATCTACATAGCTATCGGATATTTCTTAATATTGCCGCCGAGTAGGCGTATTAGCCGCGATAATTCACGAGAATTGCCGCGCATATAGCATCGACGATAAGGCAAAAGATAGATGAAAAGTGCAGAAAAAGCAACTTTTCTTTGCGGTTGTTTTACCTGTGGTCCGTTATCCTCTTTACAAAAGCTGTAGCAACATCCCATGTTTGAACAAAATTTCTCCAATGTGACCTTTTTCAATCAGTGAAATGCAATGGCTATTGCAAACAGTCGCTCATTTTTTGTTCCGGTAAACAATCGGATGAATCAGTATCGTGTCGCCGCAAGAGATTCTACGCGTATATATCACACAATCATAACTCCAATAAATAAAGGCCATATCCTAGCAGGGCATATGTGATTTCTCGCAGATACGAAAACTCGGGATGTGACGAAGCCAGGCATATGCAACGTCTCTGGTGGAACTCGTCCTGTACTATTTGAACACTGTTGAAAACGTAACCTCGCTGCGCGTGACTCGCGCATGTTGTTCTGCCGTGTCGTTTCGTTTCCCGCAAAGCAACGTCACGTCGGAGAGCCGAAACAAGGTGAAAGTAAAACAGTAAACACGCAATCAGTATTGAACTTCTTTTGTATTGAACTCCAACGGAAATTACCGTGACTTAACGGAAGTTCAGCACATTTAAGTTGCCGTCAATTTTTCAATTTTACGACTGTGATATATACTGTATATATGTGCATATATCAATCGCTATCATGTCAAGCACAAAGGTAAGACGATAATAACGATAATAACGATAATAACGTATAATATATTATGTATAATTATTTGTATCTTTGATGATAAAATGTACTAACTTATATTACTTTCCTTATTTTAGGAAGTAACAGAGTTACAAGTGTTCAAGACAGTCCTTTACCACAGCATGGTGATACTTGCGCTACCTATAATAACATTTTTTACAAGCAAAGTCTTTCTCTTTGATGGTATGAAATATAAATATATATGTATATAAGAAAAAATTCTAATAAATGTACCATGACCATATTCTTATGACACGGTACATATACTGGCGTAAACATCAAAAGAAATTGTTTTTATAAATTTTTGTACAATTTTTATCTAGAATATTTCTTTCTTTAATTCTCTTAATTAACAAAATTTTTGCACTTTATGTTTAGGTATATTAGGTCTCAACAATGTGTCAAGTAATGTATACTCGGCTGGCATTGCAGTAATAATATTACACATTGCCTTAGGAGTCTTTATATATAGAGCATACTTTGATGATCAATCAAAAACATCAGCAATTAAGAGAGATTAGTTCTTTATTATTAAGTACACCTTGGTGACCATACACTTTCCACATAATCACAGTCAATACATAATGTTTCAAATAATGTTAAGTAATATTGTAAAGAGATGTGTTATTTCAACATTTATTAATATATTCTCCTTTATTTTTGCTCTAGCCAGTAATTAATTGAAAAAACAAATTGGAATTTGTCAAAATTAATGAACAGCATTATCTGTACGTACTTAAAAATGAATTCTTATAAAACATTTTACATTCCACAATTTTTTCAAATATCGAAATATATTTTCATATATAAATTAATATATAATAAAATCCATAATGCATAAAATATGATTTTTGTCGATAAAGCATAGATTTCTATTATGTATATAATTTTATCCTCTTTTAAAAAAGTAGCAGTAACAATACAGAAATTTTTTTTCAACGAGAGATTCCACAATAGTTTATTGAGGAGTAAAAGATGGGTTCCCATATTTCCCCTTTTATTTAACAAAGATAAAATTCATTCTTGTTCTATTTGTTTATTCAAATTTAAGTTTACTGTAAATTATTTTAAATTAATTGTTTAAAACTATTATATTTATATGAAACAAATGTAGTTATTGATATAAAATAAATATTATAATTACAAATTATCAAAATGATAATATAGCAAAGAAAAAAAACAAAATGTTATCAAAGCATCAAGTTAAACAAATATACTTTCATGTTTATTTTATTAACAAATTTGTTTTTTATATTTGGCTTTTTTAAAACATAATAGCAATTAAAGTGAGAATATATTAATTTTTTATGGAAAATTATATATTTATCAAATAAAAATATGACAAATTATATGCGTTCTTATGGAAAATTAAATCGAATTTATTAAATGATATTTAACTCCTGATATTCAAATAATGAGAACAATAGATATCAAATATCACCAAATACATAAACATAAAAATAAATGTAATAATTCATGTGTTATAAACATAAATGTGCAAGAATCACATGAATGCATAAAGTATATAAGATGTGTATAAGAAATTAATAGAAAAATCTCACTGTATGTGGTAAAACTTTTATCATTCAGAAAACAAAATATTTTTAACACTTTCACATTTTTTACATCTTGCTAATAGTAACTATACATGTGTAATAATTTGCGATTCTTAGTTGCTAAAAGCGACATGGGAACAAAGTTAGGCGCGAAAATGAAATATGGACTTATCTTGCATCCTAGGAACAATTTCCACTACAATGAATTTTTTAGTGCTGTGAAGTAATATAGCAATATAAATATGGTGAAAGAAATATACTATGTTACTGTGTAGATGCCTATAAGTTATGTACAATGATATATATCTAATTGAATTAGAATTCTCTAGAAAGTGACTTGCACTAAAAACAATGATCCAAGTCATATTGAAACTTAAAAAAAAAAAAAAAAAAAATAGAATTGTAACAAATTTCTGTAACATCTTCGTAGATGTTAATTTCAAAATTAAAGCAGACTTTGTACAATTCCAATTAGTGAAATATTAATTTATTTAAGTATCGTAAATGCAACAAAAAAAATTTGTGACAGAATATTTGCTGTCGGTCGTGAAAAAAACGTTGGAATGAATTATTGTATTATTAAATACATAAGATCGCCAACGCGTTATCTGATTCATAATTTCATTTGGTCAATTAGAAATCTAATTTAGCATTCATTCTATATATTAAAAATTGCAACATATTGATTCTTTCTACTGACAATAGATTTTAGAAATCTTTCATATCTTTCCTTTTCAAAAATTTATCCTGAGTAATTCAGTTTTATATGCATTTAGAAGCATAAATATTAAAAGTTTGAAAAAAAAAAAGATATTATTAAGACTTTTTAAGATATTAAGACTTTATATATAAAAACGTTTTAATAATTTGAGTTTTAATAATTTAAATTATGTTTCTTCATTTTCCGAACTATAATCGTATTTGCAATAATACGAACGTTATAAGACGAACGTTATAAGACGAATTGCTTTCAAGCAGAAGAATACTTCTTTCGCGAATTCTGAATTTATAAAGTTTCACAAATTTCTGTAATATATATATTAAATTAATTCACCAAATTAATAGATGTTACAGAGAAAAAAGAAAAAAAACGAAACAGAAAGACAATCGTATGTGCAATCAGACCACAGCATGTCAAGCGGTTTCGAGACGTAAACGCGATTTGTCCAAATAAGATATATCTACTATTTCAATTAAGATAGATTTAATATTATTAAAACACATAAGTTACGATGACCGTTACTCGAGATCCATTTTTTCATCATCTGCTTGCAGTTGCTGCTGTTGATTGGATTGACTGTGATTGTTACCTTGGGCATTTTGATTTTGATTATTTTTTTGTTCATCAGCAGGTTTATCTTTTGGTTTTTCCTCCTTTGGCGGTTCTATTTTAGGTTTAGGCTTATTGAGAATAGGTAATACCACACTGTCCAATGACTATGTAAACGGAAAAAAAAAAATTAGTATATCAAAAGAAAATTGTAATTATAGCTGATATTTTTCGATATTTACTTGTTTTTCAGCACGGATTTGCGCCACAGTGACTGGTGGTTGTTGCGTACGAAGCGTATTCGCAAGTAGTATACGTTTCTCTTCTAACCATGTCCATTTCTCTTGTATAGTTTTTTCAATTGTTTTTATTTCTTCCTCCGTTAGATGAGAATATTTATCATCTTTTCCACTTGACGCTCTTATTTGATCTAAACCTTTCTTAGCTAGTTGTAATGCCCCTCCTAATTCGTCTAATGCATAAGATCTTCCTTCAAATTCTAATCTCCTTTCCTTTATTGGTTCTCCTTGAGCCTAATAGAAAGAAAAAGATTAATTAGATTAGTATTTAGAAATACTGATTTATGTTGAATAATCAGTAATGTGTTAAATAATATACCTTCAAGCGCGTCAATCGCTCCGAATAAATCTGTCGTTGACAATCTTCTCCCTCTTCATAGAGCCAATTTTCAGTATCATCTAATGTACGACATAGTGTTTCTTTGTCCGTTTCTGTGATAAATGTAGCTAATTGATCTTCTTCGGACAATTTAGCACGCAAGTCATAAACATATTCTTCTAAAGCATTACGCGCGTCAACTCGTTCTTTTTCCTGTTTATCCTCAGCAATCATTTTACCCTGTTCACGAGCAAAATTCATGCAATTACATGATGATTCAACGTTATATTGATAAGTTTCTTCACTATGATCAAAATAATACAACATTTATATAAGATAGCAAGTTGCATAACATCTGAAATATACATAGGATGATATATACCTCTTTTTCTATCGCAGCATCAAGATCTCGTGGAGACAATCCGCAAACATTAGCTTCGATAGGTAAATCGATTGTACGGATGGGAACTTTTTTCTTATTTTTATCATCGCCTTTCTCGTCTCCCTAAAGAACAGAAAAGATTCATCTAATATATTTATTAAAAATTTTTTCAACACTGCATTTTTTCGCACAAACCTATAATAAAAAAATCGTTTACAAGAAAGTTTATTACTTAATTGTATGTTTCAATCTTTTGTAATTTTCAAAATTCATGTAAAGTTTAGCAAATTGAAGCATAATGTACACATAAATATACTTTTATAATATATTGAAAAATTTTTTATCTTTGTGACACTTACCTTATTAAAATACTTTCTTGAAACGCTTTCTTTTATGTTTTTAATATAATTTAACAACACTTTTATGTATTTAACATAAAAATGTTAAATTTCAAGAAAATTAAATTTGTACAATAGAAAAAATTAAACTGGAATTCAGGTGATGACAAAGATAAGACAAGGATAATGGGGTATACACTTTCATAAGAACAGTTTTAAATTCGTATAGTGCCAGCTCAACTATAACAGATGAAATAAATATGTATGTTATAAGGTAATTTATACATTTGTTCATACGTAATATAATGGACTATTCCTTTTTCTTAACAAATACGAATTGAAAACTGATCAGTGTTGCCTGCCTTTATATTTTAAGAATATTTTATACTGCTCGGTATATAATGTGCTTCTATTAGATATCACTGTCTCTTTTCCTTCTGCGACCCAGTATATAGAATAGCAGAGCAAAGACAGACAGCACGGCTGTAACACAGCTGTTCTTGGACCCATATGCATTATCAAGAAATGAATGCAAAATTTTATATATATATATATATCGGCTATTATATACATATTAGAATGTTACTTCATATTTTATAAAGGAGCAAGCTTACAACATTTCTCTAAATTTTTATAGTGCCGCTGAATAGCCGAGTTTGCAGAAGAAATCGACACAGGGTTTAAAACTTGGACTTAAGCCAAACATCATGCATCTGATAATTATAACATTCTACAGGTTTAGCTCATAAATGCGATGATGTACTGCTTGCTATACTAACATTCTAATGAAAATTAATATGTGTAAAAATGTGAACCGACAGAAATTTCTAAATTCTAAGATGTAAAACAATTGTATTATATAGATATCAAGGATATGCTATTATTGATAATATAAATCTCTCTCTCTCTCTCTCTCTCTTTCCCCCACTCTCTCTCTCCTCCTTCCTTCTTTCCTTTTTTTCTTATAATTTACAAAGAAAAAAATAAAAAATAATTAAATTAGTTGCTAAAAATAAATGTGCTAAGATGGTTTGGTGTACCAAATTGACAACAAATGTATCGCTTGTGTTATATAAAGCGATTGCGATTACCGTGCATTCATTATGAAAGATTGCGTCAAATCGATTTGTATTTTAAACCAAGCTAGTGTGATAGAAAGCAATAAATATCTAAATCAATTAGCCCTAAATGTGAAGGAATGCTCGCTGAAACTCACAACGATGCAACGATTAAGAGCTTAGAATTTATCGCACACATATATCTCGATATGAACGTATGCGTATGGGTCCAAGTAGAGATAGTATGCCCCGTACCGAGCTGAACCAAGAGAAAATCCTGGAGGAGTAAGAAGGGGCAGAACCCCCAGCACCTTTTCCACCATCATCAGCATCTGAGTTCCGTCGTGTCTTATCCATGCTCACCTAAACCACAATAAACTCACATAGTCATGCACCTGAACGCTGGCAACGCATTCCAGCACACCAGCATAAAATTTGATTCCAAATTTTACATATTTCATATACTGTGATGTAATATTTTTTGACAAATCGCTATTACTATTCCTTTTCCAAAGTTTCCAAGTTTAGTATATTGCAATGATACTACAAACCTCTGTAGCCGGAGGTTCGTTAGCCTGCGCATCTTGATCAGATTTATCCTTTTTATCTGCTTGTGAATCGACATCCATATTATTTTGTTGTTGCTGTTGCTGATGCGCTTCCTCTTCTTCCTTCTCTTGTTGAGTTGCTTCGCGTTTCTCGATGAGTGAAGCTGATGCAATGGTTAAAATACCATTTAAATTCACTCTTACCTTCACTTTGACTTTTGCTGATTCACCTTCTGGTGTAGCCTTTACATTTTTTATCGTGAACGTTCCTGTATAAAATATATAATGAATATAAATAGATATATGCTTCTATTTTAAATAATAACGTGTAACAATTTAATATTTAAAAAATTTTATTTTAAATTAGATAAACAAAGATATATCCGTACCAATATATGTTTGGGGATAATATGGAGGCGGCGTACTGTAACTAGCAGTTAGTGTGAACGGACTCGAACGATAGAATGTCAACATTTTTGAGAACGGCACTGGATGATTATGTCCGAATACTTCCATTTCGCTAAAATATCAAACAAAATTAAGACAAATATTTAATTTGCTATAATAACAGCAGAATAACAAAGACTGTAATTGTATATACCCTTCCTCGCCTTGAGTAGCATCCCATGTTAATTTCAAAGGATATGGTTGTATATCCGTGACAGAAAATTCGCGAACACGCACAGCAGGGCTGAGCATAGCACACTGTAATGCGCAACCGCGAGCAACCGCCTCATCTTGATTTAATGTCGTCGATGTTGGTCGACAAAAAACTTCCTCTACTAAACGTTTGATAGCGGGAATGCGGCTAGATCCACCCGCCAACTCGACTGCATGAATCTCTTCCAGTTTTAATTCTGGTAAAGATATTATCTCATTAATACGAGACTGGATAATTCAACGCTAGAATAATTGTATGTAAAATATCCAAGTAAATTAAGTAAAATCAAGTAAAAGTAAATCAAATAATCAAGTAAAATCCAGATTTAATTTCCAAACTTATCATTCTATATACAACACTAAGAATTTTGAAATATTCCATAATACATTATGATAGAAATAAATTATTCTAAACGTGAATATAAATATATAAATATACGTGAATATATTCTAAATGATAATAAATAAATTACAGTCATCTTGCAAAGGACTATCAAATCTTCCAAATATATTTTAAAGACAAGTTCTACAGTTGCAGAGATTGAACAAGGATCTTACAATCTTTTTCCATAAAAATTATGATTGATGAAATCAGTTCGAAAGTTTTAGCCCACCCAAGACACAATAAAACGAACATTACGAGACAATATGACTAAGTAGATTACTTATATGATGGATATTTGCAAACTTACTTGAATCTGATAAACATTGCCTAAGAGTTTTTTCAACGCGTTCAAATAGATGAGCACATAGTGCTTCCATATCGTTACGCTTCATCTCGGCATGTACGTCCTTCTCATCCATAAAACATTCGATATTTAAGGGAAGAGTGGTTGAATTAGCTGACATTTGTTTCTTCAGTTTCTCTGCTTCTCCTAACAGTCTCAAGTATGCTCGCGGATTGGTATATACGTCGATGTTATACCGCGTTTTGAATTCCTTACAAAAATGTTCCGTCAAAATAGCATCGATATCTCTTCCACCCACTTGATCAGCAGTACATGCCAACATCTTTAATATAATAAAATAAGAATAATATTATGGAACGTTTATGAATATATATCATGCAACGTAACAATTTTAATTTTTATTAAATTTTTATTATATAAAAGATTATAATACTGACCTTAAGTTTACCTTTATGAAAGGCACACACGCTCACTTGCAAGCTAGCATTGCCGCAATCCACAAAAACAATGTTTCTAGGAGACGCTTCAGCCGCTGGCAAATCCTGTTTATAAATACCATAACAAAGCGCGGTAGCAGTGGTCTCGTTAAATAATCTTAAAACATTGAGGCCTGCAATTCTAGCAGCATCTAACATCGCTTGACGTTCAGCTTGAGTGAAATATGAAGGAATTGATATGACACAATCATTAACAGCAGTTTGTAGCGCTGTTTCAGAAATATCTTTTAATTTTGTGAAGAGCATAGCAGTAATTTGCTCAGGTGTAAAGATATGCTCTTCTCCTAGATATTGTACCTATAATATGAATAAAGAAGAGATAAAGATATTAAAATTAAATTTTTAACAATTCAAAATAATAAAATGTAATTTTTGATAAAATATATTTCTGCATAATATATATAAGTAATATCATTGAATCATCGCACAGCATCCTTAAAAGATATAAATAAGATACGAGTCTCTTCAGAAATGAGAGTTCTGGCAAACTGCCTAAATTTCTTTCAATTCTTAGTCATTGAATTATATGAAAAGGAAGAAACAGTGATTGAAATACTAAAATTTCTTTTACAAAATGTTTCTCTTTTTTCTTTTTCTTTCAAGCATAATTTATTACAAAAACGTGAATCCAAGTTTTATAAATACTTTTTTATATCTTTTCTATTACAATTTACAAAAACATAATCCTGATTGTTTCTAAACAGTGCTAAAATAATAGAAATTCATGAAACTGCTTTTTTTGCATTTCATATAATACTTACATGTATACCAATGCTTCCATCAGCTTGTGAAGTCATTTTATATGGAAGAAACCGCGACTCGTATTGAACTTGCGGATCATTATATTTTCTACCTAATAATCTTTTGAAACCATGAATAGTATTCTTCACATTTGTCACCATTTGGTTCTTGGCTGCTACTCCGAGTATTCGATTTTTTCCACTAAATGCTACACATGACCTAGAAATCACAGTAGGGATACTTTGTTATTTTAACAACATTTAAGTATTTAAAATATAAATATAATTTGATTTACATGAACATTTATATTTCATTTGTATTTGTAATATTATATCAAAATTATAAGAATTAAATATATATAGAAAAATGTACGTTTCCTTAGTCCCATATATTTCTAGCTTCTGCTTAAATATAAAAATCATAGAGAATAGAAATGTTAAAAAATAGAACTGTCAAGTTTATCATGTACATGATATATATTATATTATACATACTAATACATATTATATATTATATTATACATACTAATACATACTAATACACACACACACATATATATATATATATATATATATATATATAAAATACTATATAGCACAATCTATATGACACCAAATCAATAAACATGACATTTAGCGTTTAACGTATATAAAAATATCAAACATTAATTTTTGATCTTTGTCAACATAATATATCATAAAATATTGTAATGTTCATATAAAGAAACGAGACAAATGTATATAAACATTATGTATGAAAATACAACGTGATATATGGGATTGCTTGGCTAGACGAAGAAAATTATTTCTTTATGAATATTCAAGCTGTGTAAAAGATCGGATTAATCACAAGAAGGAAAGAATCGCGTCAGAATCTGTCGTCAGCGATTGGATGAAGGATAAATATAAGCGCACTGACAACTCCAAAAGGAGCGCAAGAAAGCGGGCTAAAACGCGCGCGATCGGAGCGGGGACTTTTTCGGATACTCTGAAAACACACGTGTGATAGTCGGGCATTGGTAACGAGATGTCTGTAAATGGCAATGTGATCGACGTTCTGGAGAATACGATATTCGCGCGCGCGCGCGCGCACAGGCTCGTGCTCGTTGAAGTTCCATGTTTCAACCTATTTTTTATTTCTCGTTGGAATACCTCACCGGTATTGCGTATAAAATTAGAAAGAAATAACATAATTTCAAGGTCTCAAGTTTCGCTGTCCGCGACACGCGAAATAGATTCGCCTCTGATACGATCGTCGTTCCGCCGGATCTCTTGGAGACAATCGAAAATCGATACCGATTCTTTTCTCTCCAGTTCTCTCTAGCTTCAAATATATATATCCTCGAGATTGGCAAAAAACTTGTTGAAAAAATTACGATGAGAATCGTCGATGACGTAAAGACGACGGAAGTGGGATACCGCTGCGAAATAGCGAGGAATTACGTCTTCGTAGATGATATGTTGTGAAATAAAAATTCAGAGAGAAAAAAGTCAAATCCAGATTTGGACGCGTGACCCGCTGCCCGCTGTCGGAATCACGGCGCGGACCCGCGGGACCGGTGTCTATGACGAGTACGAGCGCGAGCGCGACACGCGACACGCGAGCTCGAGTATCGACGAGTATCTCGAGTCGCGGCTGAGTGATTCGGCGAGGGACTTACGGAGTATTGCGAAGACTGTAATCGTTCGCTATGGTCTCAATGCCACCGGCGCGAGCCACGGCCACGTAACAGCTCTCGTTTCCAAAGTCGATCCCGATCACGGACATCGCGGCCATGGCTGTTGGTGATGGGTCGAATCGACACTTTTTTTTCCCCCGATGACACGAGACGGAGCAGGTTTTAGCGGCTCTCAACGGCTCTCGCTGGCACTCTTCAGCACTCACACGTCTCTCACCTCTCGTGTCCTCCGCGAAAGGAGTTGCGCCGGGACAACACCGATCACAACTCTAAGCGATTCGATTAAATAAGTCGCGTTACCACGACTTTACCACGATCACGAGCAGTCGCTAGTAACAACGAGTAACAACGAATAACGGCGAGTAAGACTCAATAGATACGCTCGCGATGCGATGCTCCGAAGAAAATGTTCTCCACCGAACAGGCACTGCCTTCTGCTAAGCTCGCTTCAAAACTGGCCAATCATGACGTTACTGCGGCACATGTCGACTGCCGCGCTCCCTCGATCTGGAATATTCTGGAAAGACACGGGATTGGACGATTCCGCAGCCGCCGGATTTACGTTTCTTCGAAAATTCTCGAAAAAGTCAAACAACGCGACAGTCTATCATTAAATTTACGCCCTACGTCGGCGAACGCCGGTTGAAATAAATTGTAACTAGCGGCCCCGTGATCAGATCAAATCAGATAAAACTTGTCGAATCGCACGATGATCACTTACTTTCGCAAATAAATGCAATTATCAGAGCAATTATTCAAGTTTAAATCCGCCGGGAGCGGAACTTTAGAGCTGTCGTCATCATGTAAATGGCGGCCGACGATAAGCGTCAAGGAAGTTTTTGAAAATTATATTTTTAATGTATTTTCGAGCTACCGTCCACATTTCTGAATTTTATAATCTTTCATATCTTCTTGATCTGTTATCTTGATCTATTTATGTCAATCGGATTTTTTTCAAAAAAAAAATGAAAAAGAAAAAATCAATGTCAAAAGAAAACTAATAATTGTCAGAATTTATTAGAAAAAAGTTCTTGACAAAAAAAAAATTCAACATGATTCAATTTAGATGAGAAAGAAAATTATTTTTAAAATGAAGATCATTGACAAATGACAAGCATTTTTCATTAATATACAGTTGTATATGAAAGATTGAGAATTCTTTTATCGAAATTATTCCGCTTTCATTCCCATTTTGTATCTTGTAAATTATAATTTAAAAATTATTAATCGATTCTCGATTGCATTAACGTAGATCGCGCATGCAAATAAAATGAAATGAAATACGCAAAAACATCATTTTATTTCAATAAAAGTAACACAACCGCATTTAATGAAGAACTTTATTTCAATAATAATATTTCAATAAATATACCATATGACACGGACCTCTATAAGGAATGTTAAAGAAAAGTTCAGAAGACGGATAAAAGGACGTTCCTGACATTTACATTTCTCGAATAATGATATATAGGATAATTCGCATTTAATGAACAAAGATAAATTTGTAATACGAGCGTGTCATCATCGTATAATGTTTATGGAGTAACCTGAAAACTATTAATAAACGTTAACGTAAAGTTAGCGTGTGTCAAGCATTTCAAGTGATCGGCACGTGGTTGTAATCAATCGTAAATCCGGTGGAAAATCGGTATGTCACGACTGTGTATCTTAAAATTATGCTCCGTGATAAGAAACGCCAAAACGGCGGAGATATTTTTAAATCGAATATGCTTTAAAAGTTACGATTTTAACGTTGCTGCGTGCCGAGGCTGTCAGAGAGGTTATGCTCAATATTCCTTGCAATTATCACCTCGGATTTATTCATTGTACAAATTATTGAATAAAAAGTTGCCCGATTTTTCTGCAACGCTCTCAATACCTGCGAAAGAAAAATTCGAGAAATATGACAACAAATATGGCAAAAGACACTACAAACGTCTTGGAGTACTCTTGAGCAGTCTTGGACTCATAGTAGCTTTTTGTGACTCCTCATATTATAAAGGTATGTACTATATGATTAAAAAAATATATATATAAAATTAAGTCATATATAAATAAAAGATAATCGTATCCTTTGCAGAAAAAAGATTTTTTCGTGCTGTCCAGCATGGAAATGTTTCAGAATTAAAAAAAGTAAGTTTTTTTGAAACTTTGTTTAACATTAGCATATAATCGAAAATTTTACAAAGTATTTCACGACTGTAATTTTTATAATAAATGGCGTTAAACTTTTATAGCCTTTCTTTTTAAATGATCTATGTATATTAGTTATCAAAAGACTATATTTTATTTATTAAGAATTTAGAATTAACATTTTTCATTAACTTGTCTATTTCTATGATATTGAAAAAAAAACTTTTTGAGCTCCTTTGTTGAACATAGAGAGTTAAGCTTGCTCCATTTTCATGCCATTTTGCTTTTAATAATACACAACATCTTTTCTACCTATCAAAAAAATTTGTGTTACAATACTATTTATTGATTTTTAAATATTAAATGTTTCTTACATGTACATACTATATACAAAGCATAATATATATTTTAGATAATAACAGAAGGCATTGATATAAATATCAGACATCAACTAGGTTGGACAGCATTGCAAACTGCTGCCATAAATCAAAGAGAAGAAATTATGAAAATTCTGTTAGATAATGGTGCTGATGTTAATGCGGGAGATAACTTTGTTAATGTTTATAGGACTGCCATGGAAAAAGGCTTACATTCTTTAGATGGTATTGTTTTTGTTTTATATATAAACATTAATATTAAAAGAAATATAAAAAGCACAATTTTTTAAATATCTAAAACTATAAATATCTCTAAGAATAACAAATATGAAATTTCAAAGTTATTAATAATCAATAAATAATTGATTTTAATTTGGATGTTTAGTGCTCACAAAAAGAGAAGAAGAATTTTCTGATCAATTAAATAATCGAGCTACTTTCCAAGGTTTTACAGCGTTACATTATGCTGTATTAGCTAATTCAAAGACATGTATAAAATTATTATTGGATAAAGGAGCAAATCCAACTATAGAAAATGAAGCAGGGTATCGAGCGGTTGAATATGCTAAAGAAGGAGAAATCAAGGAAATGCTTATCAAATATGCCATTAAATATGATGAAATAATAAAAGAAAAAGTATGTGCCATTTTTCTCTATGCAAAAGATCTATGTATAAAATGTATATGGAAAAGTTAGAAGATAATTTGCATGCTAATGAAAATTTTTTTTTAGGAAGCTGAAGAACGTCGCAGATTTCCATTAGAACAGCGTTTGAAACAGTATATTGTAGGACAGGAAGGACCAATTTCCATCGTTGCTTCCAGTAAGTTATTATTATTTTTATCAGAAACTAGTTTATTAATAGATTCATTTACAAATTATATTACCTAATATTCTTAGCTATTAGAAGAAAAGAAAATGGTTGGATAGATGAGGAACATCCACTAGTATTTCTTTTCTTGGGTTCGTCAGGTATTGGCAAAACAGAATTAGCCAAGCAATTAGCTGCTTATATTCACAAAAATAAACCAGATAGTTTTATTCGTTTGGATATGTCTGAATATCAAGGAAAACATGAAGTTGCAAAATTAATTGGAGCACCACCAGGGTAAAACTTAATTATTATTTGAATTTAATTATTTTTTATATATTTTAAGTTCATATATATGTGTGTGCGTGCGTGCGTGCGTGCGTGCGTGCGTGCGTGCGTGCGTGCGTGCATGTGTAAAATTTAATATAGCAATATATTTTTTTAAATTCATCATTTAGATACGTGGGACATGATGATGGTGGACAGTTAACAAAGCTTTTAAAAAAACATCCTTCCGCTGTTGTATTATTTGATGAGGTTGACAAAGCTCATCCTGATGTTTTAACTGTTTTACTACAGCTTTTTGATGAGGTAGTTATTTATTTAGTTTAATAATTTTGTCTGTAGAGTTCTTTAATAATACAATAATGATGATTATTTTTAAGGGAAGACTAACCGATGGTAAAGGAAAAACAATCGAATGTAAAAATGCTATTTTTATAATGACATCAAACTTAGGAAGCGAGGAAATCGCGGAACATGCGATACAACTCAGAACAGAAGCTGAAAAAGTATTAAATCATAGATTAATCAATACTAATGAAGATCAAGAACCAGAACATATTGAGATATCTCGTAATTTTAAGGATCAAGTGGTATGTAAATATACACATACATGTTTTGAAAGAGAGGCATAGAAAGTTATATAATCAAATCTTCAGGTGCGTCCAATATTGAAGTCTCATTTTCGGAGAGATGAATTTCTAGGAAGAATAAATGAAATTGTATATTTTTTACCATTTTCTCGGACAGAATTAATAGAATTAGTCGCCAGAGAATTAAAAATATGGGCTACTCGAGCAAAAGAAAGACATATGATCGAATTGAAATGGGATAGAGAGGTCCTATCAGTATTAGCAGATGGGTATGATGTTCATTATGGAGCTCGTTCTATCAAATATGAAGTGGAAAGACGCGTTGTCAATCAATTAGCAGCAGCTCATGAACGAGGAGAACTCGGTATCTATCCTTCCTCCCTCCCTCTCTCTCTCTCTCTCTCTCTCTCTCTCTCTCTCTCTCTTGCCTCCATATATATATATATATATATATATATATATATATATATATATATAAACACAATTTTTTTATAACGAGAATTTTTTTAGGTAAAGGATGCTGTGTATTATTAAAAGCAAAATGGCATGAAAGTGGAGCAAGCGTAACTCTCTCTGTTCAACAAAAAGACTCGAAAAAGTTTGTTGATATCAGAAGCATACAAGTTAACGAGAAATGTTAATTCTAAATTCTTATAAATATAGGATAGTTTTTTTAATAACTTATATATTGCTATCATTTAAAAAGGAAGGCTGTAAAAGTTTGATGTTATTTATTATAATACAATGTACAAATTATTAGAAATTATAATAAAAGATCTGCTAGATTTAAAAAAGGAAAAAAGAGAGAGATATATATGTTGTATTATATAATAAACATGTAATGAAAATTTATTTTGTTAAGGTTAAGTTAAGTTTATGTATTTTGATATTATTTTGCCATGATTATAATATAATATAGAATGTATTATACATTATAGAAATGATTTTTTTACTCAAATTATCATAATAATTGTAATGTATACATCTTATTGATTGATATAATAAAAACTTATATAAATAGACATTGCACTCAACAGGATTTCCTAAGAAAGAGTATATCTTTTATATTATAAAATTAAATAAATTTATATAAAATAAAAACAAATTAAATGTGAATACCAATTAATATTAATTTCTACATGAAGTTTAACGGAATATTTGTAACGTTTGCGAAAAATATTTTTTATATTAAAGTATATGATAAAATAATGCTGATAATGCTGATAAATGTGTTCATATGAAATTTATTTAAAAAATAGAATGTTTATAAGTAAATAATATAAATTTTTTGAAATTGTTATATATAGAAATTTTTTAAAAAATTATATATAATTAATCAAGAAATTTTAACATTACATTTTATTAGTTACTTTTTACATAATTTTAAACGTTATTGAATTCAATGTTTCTAATTTTTAGGCTGGATTAGGAATTGTTATAATATTCATACATATGTTACTGTTTATTTCGTAATTTAGTTTTTCTTTCTAATCTTAGTACTAGACTTACTACAAACGCGCTCAGATAATATACATAAATTGTTGTTGACAATAATTAGAGATTAATATAAAATCATTAATATTTGGTGTGATTTGTGCGTCTGCGCGCGCGTACATGCACACACATATTTAACATATAGAATTTCACTTTCATAAATATCATTAATTATGTCTTTTTAATATTTAATATTTATTCTGAATATATTATACTTAAGAATAATAATTATGCACAGATGATCTTAGTTATGAACTCAGAAAAATTCCTTTCAGGTAATTCAAAAAGGATTCTATAGAAGTATACATTTAACTTCTGTAAAGTTAAATTTGCTCTGAACAAGTTCTTTTTTTATTCGTAATGAATTCGAAAAAAATCACTCATCCGCGAGTAGTACATGACACTGTTGCTAGGTGGCTGAATACGATTTTTCATAACTAAAAACTATACAACACAAAATAAAAAGTACTACATTTTGAGATTTTTGAATTATGTTCTAATGAGATAGTGATGAAATGATGCTCTAAAACCTCATTCTAGCGTTGTGATGCCCTCAAAGTAAATCCTATAAAATCGGTCTCTGGGATAAAACAAAATATTTTGACAGTACAATTTGATAGTATAATTTAGTTCTGTGTAATAATTAATTTAGGAAACCTAATATTTCTCTGAAAATTTGTTGGGTATCCGTAGGTTTAGATATATTGTCTAAAAATTATTTCGATTTAATTACGAATTCTTATAAATTATAAAAACATTTTCTTTTATATTTGAGGAAGAGCTCAGAGTTAGTGACATAAAAATAAAATCCTGGAACATTTTCAAATCAGAAATGAGATGGAAGAGAAATATATTACATAATTTAGGGATTCAAAATGAATTTTTTGGATTCTTTGTGCTACCTGGAAGTAGAGTGAATTGAATAAAGAAAATCTATCATTTTGCGAGTTTTGTAATTACTAAAGAATTACCTTTATGTTCGCGAATGAAAGTATATTCGCGCAAAAGATAATCAGTTGTTACACACATTTATGGTGCTAGAAACAAATGTCTACAGGTAATATATAAATGTATAATAGACAATTCGCTTAAGATATACATCTTTATACTCTGGAAAGTATCCCTTCCTCCTCATTAGGAAAGCTCGTAATACTGGACTTCATTTTTGTATAAGCGACTCTTATTTATTTATTGATTATTTATTAAGGGAATACTGAATTCTACGTCTATATTACCGATAATTTTTGTACGGTTAGATCTTGTTCGGTTTAATTTTGTATTAATTTTATAGATTTGGAAATTCTTTTTCACAATTAAAGTTTATGCATTAATACGTGTCTAGCATATGATCGTATCAAGAGAAAAATTTTTATAATTTAGCTCATTTGATATTTTAATGTAACATCCAAAGCTGATAAGTTGCGTCAATATTTTTTTTATGTAACAATTTTGCAGTCTCTATCTACAAAACTGATATTGCTAGATTAGAAGATTACATGAAGAAACAACGTTGAGTTTTTAGAATTAGGCTAACTACTTAATATGATATAAAAAGTCCATACGAAAATTTGTTCAATGTGTGCCAAAATGTATGTATAAGTGTATGTATGTGTATATATATATATATATATATATATATATATATAAAATCTGTCTATCTATCTATTCATCTATGTAAACACACACACACACACACACACACACACACGCACGCACGCACGCACGCGCGCGCACACACACACACACACACACACACATGTATTATATATATATAAATATTATATATTACTTTATATATATATATATATATATATATATATATATAAATACATATAAAGTATTTAAATTTTAAAAGATAAAAGGGAGAGATCACTTATGTTATATTAAGATATACTGAGTTGAGATATATGTTTATAATATTATAGTAATTGACAAGAAAAATAATGGGATGCGATCGGAATGGGACAATAGACGCCGACAACGAAATTGGCTCGAAATATGTAACTAAATCTCAGCTCTGTCTTAGGAGCTTATACTTGCAAGCATGCAATTAGCAAACTCAAAGTTCTTAAATTATTCAATGCTTGAAGATATAGCCAAGTCGCTCTAGTTTCTGAAGTTTGAAATGAAAAAAATCATGCATACATGCTTCCTCAACCGTTTTCATGTCTACATCTACAATAAATAAGTCTAATTTATAGCGTCTGATAAAATACATTAGATTTCTGTTGTAAATAAGTTACTTTTTATTTTGAAAGAAATTATCATTATCGAGAGTTACATTACAAGAAAATATTGATTACACATTACATTTAGAATACATTATTTATTCTTTTATATTATGTACGGACACAGGAGACATCTTTAAAAACTCTCTTTGAAACAATGTTCCTGCCACCTTATCTAAAAATCTCGACAAGTAAGATAAAATGTTCTTCCTTATCCCTTATTGGCAGGACAAACCTTTCTCATTTTTTAGATTTTTTTTGTTAATTAAGATATTAAGTGAGGCTCTTCTTGGTATATAGTATAGTGCAAGGCAAATTCAGGTCCATCAATAGATATTTCTATTGATTAAAATACCATATAACGTGTTTCTTCAATTCATAAAAATAAATTCATAAAAAGTATAACAACTTGTGCTGACTCTGTAAAGTTATGACATATCGATGTTACGACATCAGTTTATCATAGATGAACAGTTGAATTTTCAATGCACATATTAAACAAGCCAATTTAATTTTTCATCATATAAATATAATTTGACCTAAGCTTTGAAAAAAATTGAGCTTCTCTTGTATAACGAGAATTTATGTAAGTATGCTTTATAAAGAACTCTTCTTTAACATGATAGAATATCGAAAGTACATTTCAGCAGACACCCAGGATGATTGTACGACGGTAAACATATAAGAACATTTGTCAAGTGTATGTTTATATTAATATAGCGCATTTGGAAAAATGGAGATCGATAGCAGTGATATACTTAATAAAAAATGTTTCGTTATTAAAATTTGATTAAATATCAAAAATTGATACGCAATAAAAATTTAAAATATTACTTTTGATTAAAATTACAATGTGGTGTGGAAGTTATCACCGTATTATGAGCCGCTATTCTAATTAAAAGTATTACTCTTTTGAATATTATATTTTCTATATTGATTTCAAACTAATTTTTTCTTTTTATCGAGAATTGATTTTTTTTTCATAATCACTATTATTTCATTATTATTATTTTATCTTGATTTTATTCGAAATAATGGAAATGATATTAATGATTCCAGAGTTTCATACATATTTTTATACATATATATATTCTTTGTATATTCTTTTCAAATACAATTTTATGTATTAAAATTATTCTGTAGATCAATTAATTATACAGTATGATCTTTATTTTCTCAATTTTTTCATTTTTTTATTAATTATTGATAATAATTAATAATAATAACCCTTTAATAATAAAAACCCTAGCTCTCTCTTGAGAGCTTTTGAGATTTGATATTTATGATAACAAATAGATGTTTAATGGAAATTTGTTATTGATCTCCATCTTTACAATCGCAGCTATGCATAAGATATTTAATTCTACTTTATATTTTTCGTGGTGTATATGTACATATATGTACACACGCACACATCACGATATATATATATATATATATATAATATAGAATATAATAGAAATACCGTAAATATATATATATAAGTTTTAAGCGTACAATTCGGACTACGCTTCCATGCGATGGAAACGTTTCTTCTCATTTAGGTCTTTAAAGACTTTTTTCTTACATATTTTATATATATTTATATGTACTTATATTTATTATGATATTTAATTTATATATATATATATATATACTTAATGCTCATTAACATTTAATTCTTTTTTTCCAATAATTGAATCACTACAGATACAATTCGGCTGACAAAACCGCAGACACTTAAATGCAACGATATACAACGTACATATATACGATTAAGCCGTTTGACAGGCTTATTAATTTTAGACATTTAAAATTAGAAGAAATGGATTAATAAGCAATGAAAGCTTAAATTATCAATAAGATATAAATTTTGGTCGGATATGATTTTGCATTTGTAATATTTGATTTATGTAAAAATCAGACTTAATTTTCCATGGTTTGGTAAGAAATTAAGTTTGTACATATATTTACACAGAGATCAATGCGAATGACGAGCAAGTGTTTTATTGCCTACTATTTTAATTTATTTGATAACTAAACGAAAGACGTTTGCATTTGTTTTCTTTACACACATTATGTTTCATTTTAGTTAGCATATGAATTACACTCTTGACAAAATACACAATGATAACAACAGTCAATACTCGCGATTAACATGTTCACTCGCGAAGTTATTGTTAGGCCTTTCAATTAGCCTGTAAGCTATTAATATGACACACTTTAAATACTCTTCTAGGCCACATTTGTCACATTATGACAGATTTAGATTTCCAATAAATGTAATTTTCTTTTTTCTCAAAGAGGAAGAAGCATAATTATAAGAGAAATATAGGACCTGAGAAAATAAACCTGAGAAAATAGATCTTAGCAAAGACGACGGACTCGATCAGCTCGGACTTGGACTCGGACTAATTGTCTTCTCGCGATGTGTCTTATCTTAAAATATTTAGTTTGTACGTTTAATTATTGATCTGTCAAGCGAAACACGAGATCTCTCTCTGCTCTTGCTTCGCAGTTTGGAAAAATCACGTTTCCTTCATTATAACTTCGGAGAGTTTTTAATGCATTAAAATGTTACTTTAAAAATACGTTTCTAAATCGTTCAGGTATCCAAAACTAAAAAATGCACAGTTGAATCGCGCATAGCGTATAGCGCAAATTGTTGTATAACGAACGAAATAAGTGCATAGTGCTTGGATTAGTGCATGGATATATGTATTATATTCATGATTGTTTTTCTTAGTTTTCTTTCTTCGTATATCAGTATTCGAGATGCAACGAAACATTATGCATCTTCAACAAGCTGCGTTCAGTTTTGCAAATCGTAGGTAATCTGAGGCATTTGCTCTTTCATCTCGAAAAGCGTTCAGCAATTTATATCTCAGAATTAATCTCGATGCTCAGATTGATCAAAGATCACATGATTCAATCTTGTTTTGCTCGCATTTCAGATTTACAATGCCGAACGCAGCATATAATATATCATCGATATATCTATAAAAGTGCAGAAGAACGGCTGCTTCTTAATATTCTTCACCGTTTTTTTCGTTTTTATTTATTTTTTTTTGTTTTTTTTTTTTGTTTTTTGTTGAGACGATGAGGAAATATATATTATTTTGCTATACATTTCATGTGTGGTTATGGTCATCATTTGATTATTTATTACGGCGATTGTATTTCCTTTAATCAAGGACGCAAATTATTCGGCCAAACGGCTAGATTGTAATGGCGATCAAACTACTAATGTAGCGTATGCCACTCAGCGATTTGCTTCCTCGGTGATTGCGTCATTTGAAGCCAGTGCTCTCGTCCTTGGCTATTGCCGCTGTCCGTACCTGTGACCGGTCCGATGATGCAGGATCCGACAATGGCATTTCCGCCGATCAGTTCGCTACTCGAGTCCAGAACGCATATCTTACATAGATTACAATAATCAATTAATTATTCCTGTCCTATTTAATCTATATATTATATTTGAAATACTAACTTTGAAATATATCAATTGTTGTGCATACCTCTATAGCCGACGTCGCCAGTGACGAGGCAGGTATATTAAACGACATCGCTTCGTTCCAGACGGGATTTGTCGTTGATCTTCTAACAGCTGTTTTCTTCTTCTTCTTTACTCTTCTTTCTCCACAGAGAAGACTAACTTTCGCGAACGGATCCAATGTCTCTTTATCCTGCATTGTTATAGAGCGCTTACTTTTTAAAATAATTATTAAATAATTTATAGCGATAAATAGAACATAAATTTTTTGATAAAAAATAATACAACGTACCAAAAAAATTAAAGAATATTTTTTGAGAAATATGTGTAATTCTTTTTTATGTCTTTATGAAATATTCCATGTTCTTTATGAAATATTTTTATGTCTGGTAAAAGTAAACATTATTTTTTTGAAAAATATAGATTACTTTTTTATTTTTAAAACAAAAGGTGACACGCACTTGAAGATAAAATCTTTTCAAATAATCATTTTTATATATTCTACCTGTTGGGGAAAGAGATTTCTGGCTTTCATCATGAGAACCGTCAGTCTCTCGGCACTCGGTAAATAAGACAATGAAACCAAAACCTCTTGGATCTCTTCCGGTGGTTTACGTTCCCTCGCTATCTCACCCCAAACTTCCACCGATGAGGTAGAAGAGACCAATTCGAGGCTGTCCATGGCTACTCTCACCGAACCTACCACGTCGTTCCTCGAGAAACGGTCGTAATCGAATACCTAATTGTGTCATAACATTACGTGTTTCAATAATTTTGATTAAATCGAGAATGCATTCTAGCCTACTCGTTTTATACGATTGCCAATGACATGTAATTGCCTGTAAAACTAGAGTCTTTTCCTGCAGCTCCTCGTAGCTGACGGGGAATTTAAAATGCTGATCAAAAAACGGATTCGGATCGTTTCGATGAATCTGCGTTTGTCTCTTCCTGCTGTCTACTTCCGGACTGAGAGTCAACTTTACATAGGGATCGTTGAAACCGCCCTGATCGCTGCCTGCGAGATCGTGTGCCTCGATCAAGTGCACATCCAAATCCGATTTATCAAAGTCGTACCTCAAACGCAGATGAAGCCTGCCCAAATGTTTTCCTGTCCTACAATTACGAAAATATTACAACGATTGGCAAATGATGTTACTATTTGTAATAATCGAGTACTTTCTGCGTGAGCGAAAGAAACCAGTTTAAAATTTACTTATACTTTTCATCAGCAAAGTTTTATAAGCGAAATTTTATTATGTACCTGCGAGCGCTAAGAAAGACAGGACCGTCTCGTCTTTGATAAAGATCTGGTTGTAAAGAACCAAGTGGAGAAGCAGGTGGCATGGGTCCACCATCGCTGCTACGGAAAAATAAGCAATATTACATTTCCAAATTCATGTTCAAAACATATCTTCTTACTAATAAAGGTTTCATGAAATTTTAATAATTTATTATTATTAACCTCTTCACGGTATATGTAACATATGTATACAGAAAAAAAAACGTGCCACAGTGTATAATATAGCATATATGCACATCTAAAAAAAAAACCGATTTATTCTTTTGTGATTTGTATAAAACTTGGTATTATATGGTTTTTAAGATTGCTGAATCCGAATATAATATCAGAATTTCGAAATTCAAAATGGCAAATCCAATGTAGCGGATGAAAATTTGAAAAAGTAATTGGATTGTTATAAAAATGATATTCCAAAATTGTTGAAATCACTAAATAAAAATCTATCAAAATTTTGTTATTCTAAATAGTATATCATACTTTGCTGAAAAGAATCACTTGAAAATAATAATTTATTTAAACTTTAAAAAATATTATATCAATATAGAACAATTGTTTATAAATTCCGCTCTCCGCCGAATCCAGAGACACGGAACGAGGAACGTGGTGAATTTTAACTGCGTGTTTTATTTTTGTTTTTATTTTTTCAACTTTAGTCCGCTATTTTAAATCCGCCATTTTAAATTTTTAAATTCTGGTATCATATTCGAACATTTAACGATCTTGAAAACCTTAGAATAATCATTTTTATAATAACTTAATTATTTTTCCAAATTTTGATCCGTCATATTAAATCCATTTTGAAATTCTAATATATTCATATTTGAATTCTACATTAACTTCAAAAATCTTAATATTAAAAAATCGTATCGAAATTAAAAAAATTTTTTTTTCATACAATGACATAAAAATTTCATTTTTGTCACATTGCGAATAGGTTAAAGATAAATCCACGCAAATTCTTTCTAATCAATGTATTATATATAATTAATTATAATTAATTAATAAGCAAAAAAAGTGGAAGCTAATATAATTATATTAGAAAATTTATTCAGAGAATAATTAATGGAAAAAAAGTATTAAATTCATATTTATATAAATCTTTTCCAAGAATTAATTTTTTTCCAAGAAAATTAATACACGCGGTAAGAGAAAGAAAGAAATAGAACTTTTCCGATATTCTCATCAAGTATTTATTTCAATTTTATTATAGTTATGCAGAAATGCAGAAATGACGTTATTCATATTTTTATGAAGATTTCGATATATTTATCCCATTTGTGAGAATTCTATTATTTACCTTATGGAAGCACGTGGCGGTGGGATGAGGAGAGGCGATAAGCAACGACTGGTCTGTCTGGAAGTACTTTGAACGGCATTCATCGGCGAACACCCGCAAGTGGAACTTACACCCGTTGCCACGGACGACAAAGAGGTCTGTGAAGGCGATGCATTTCCACTATGCAGACTGCCCGTGTAACTGGCAGGACTTGCACAACGTGCATCCAAGGACGCCGCACGAGCTGGTGAAGGAGATCTGCGGGAAATTTCCAAACTATACGTCCATGGATAAGAGACAAAGAAATTTAAACAACAATTATATAACATTATATGACATTTTCATGTAATTTAAAAAATTATTTGTCTACATAAAAATTACATATGTGAAAATAAAATCTTTTAAATTTGAAATAAATAAAAGAATTTTTCAAATGGTTGAAAGATTTATAAATAAAAATGGATATAATGAATCTAGAGAAACATAAAATATAGAAAAATTTTGTTAATCATATGATGATAAATCAAATGATGAAAAATTATTTAAATAAATTTAACAAAATTTTTGAATAAAAAAATATAATTAATTCTATAAATACATTAGTCATCCGCATGCCTATTTCTAGCGTGAATAAGTTACGTAACGATATTTCTATCTGCTTTCTATCAGCTATATGTTAATAACCGTTATTAAAATGAGTTTTGCAAAATTGATATATTATTTCCCAGTTTTAAAAAAATTCCAATTAATTTTCAAATACTTTATAAAACCAAAATTTATAAAACTTTAGCAAGAGAAGTTTTATTCAATAATCTTTTATTCCATTACAAGATTTTGCGCATTAAACAGTAAATAAAGAAATATAATATTATATTTATATTTGTTCTGACCTCGAGCTTCTACTAGGTGGATACGAAGAGGCGGTGTGTAAAGGATCATGTCGAGGATGATGCCGTCCGTCCGGGCCGAATGCTCTGATTTGAGGTGACGATCCCCGATGACTCGAAGGGCAGGATGCACCCTCCAGCGAGCTTTGAGAACTGACGGACGAGTTTCTCGCCAATGTACGACCACCACTTCCGCCACCGCCCGGGTAGCTACGACTTTGATGGGGCAAACCTTCAGGTGGAAAATATATTACGAAAAATTAAGCGGGATGAAAAATTACCCTGGCAATAACTAGAAGATAGCTTTCAAGAGCCTTTTAATTAAGTCTGCGCGACGACGGTTCATAAATTTCTTTATAATCGAATTCCATCCGTGAGAATGAATGATGCCTCGAGCGCGCCTCGATATCGAAAAAATTTCTAAATAAATATTAAAAATTAAACATGACGTACTATATTAGAAATTATTGATAAAGAAGAAATTTTAAATGTACTTGTCGATGTAATTTAAAAAAAATTCTATCATCTCGATCAATATTAATCAACAAGAGAAGTAATTGTAAACTTCAAAAGCTTAACTATCTCGTTTAAAGTTTTAATTATCATTTCGCAGGAGCAAAACTAAGCATAATTTCCTAGAAATTGTATTAAATGTAGAAATTACGCATTAACATTTAATCACAAACAATTAATATTTGTGGTAAGAATCTGTTAAAGGCAGTCTTAATTACCCGATTCAGTTGCCGATGGTTGTACCGCATGTTGTTCCTTCGCGACGTTAAATTCCTGAAATAGAAAATATAGGGCAATTAGAACTCTTTTTAATAATCCCGATGCGAAACTCATCGAGTTTCAATCCGAATGTGCTTCACGCTTGTTAAATATTCGCCGAATAGATTTTTAATTAAGTGTACAACAACGCATACGGCCGCGTGACTCTAGCTCCAATTTTTCATTTGAACATTTTTTTCGACAAGATATTTCTGATATTTTCCTCAAATGAAAAATTCTGGTGGAATTTATTTGCACGAAATATCTTTAACCTTTCGAGCTTATTACCGCAAATCAATGTGCATATCATTGTGCAAAGTAAACATTATATTTATTTTTATATATCAATGTCATTATATTGTACTATAAATGATATACGTCCGTCATATCCGAGTAATATTTATATATTAATATGATACTTAATAACAACGTTAAAATTTATACATTGAAAAATTAAAATGAAGAAGAAGAAATTACAAGAAAAATTGTACAGTTAATATATACAAGGTTGGGAAAGTTACCTTGTAAAAGTAACTAGTTATAGTTATAGTTCTTTCCTTTCAAAAAATAACAAGTCGTTACTCTCTAGTTACTTCTCTATTTCCTGTAATGTTTTGTGCAATGCTACTTTAAATATAAAAATCTTATATTTCTGATATATTTCTTGTAATATATTTCTAAGGACTGATTGCAATGACATTAAGCGAGAAACTGACTTAAAACTTTACATTTATTGTAGCAGTCGAATTTGATTAGTTCTTATTTTACATCTAACCAACCACATTAAAATTAAGTTCAGAAATCGAAGTGCTTCATCCGAGTGCTCCTATGCATCATTTTATTCTTGTTTAACATTTGGTGAAAAACAAAGATAAAATGATACATGGTGTACTCAAATATTTTCGAACATAACCTAAAAGTATGAGAAGCAGGCTGTCAGTACTATTGGCTGTCTTCAATTCAACAGCTTTGCAACTGTGTAAGATTCTTAAATGTGATTAGTTTATACATTTAGATTCATGAGAAGGAGGAACTTTAATAAAAATCCATCATATCAAAGATTTTTATAGTTACAGTTGCAAAACTGCTTTCTCTGTTGAAC